>NC_022018.1:51203199-51227803 GCF_000317375.1 Microtus ochrogaster | reverse complement strand
CTGGGAAGCATCTCTCTCCTCCACACTGGGGATGCTGGCTCATTGAAAGGGATTTGTTGGAAAACCAATTCCCCAAACAGCTTGTTTTGTTTTGTTTTGCTTCCTTTGTATGTGGGTTGATTGTCTTAAGCTGCCAAAGTAGGAAATAAGTGGCATTAAAAATGTTTTCCTGTGAAGAAGCAAATTAACTCTTTTGCCCTAATATCCACCAGAGACTTCCTGGGGTTTTGAAAACAACACTTTCTTCCTCCGGACAGCATCTAATTTCAGTCTCTTCCTCTCTGCTCTTTGAAGTTGCTAATGTCTCCGACGGTATGCAATATCACGCCAGCTTTAATTCAGGTGAAGCTAAAATTAGAGGTAAAGTTGCTGGCTAAGTGGTCTCATCTCACGTATCACACTGAAACCCAAAGTAGACACTTAGGCTAAATTTTAAAAGGGGGGGATCTCCAAATTTGCATTCACAAACCCCTCATTGATATGCAAGAGCAGCTGTCTGGTTACCCACCTTGCCCATCATCAAGCCAGCGACTTCCTTACTAAAGGCTTTATGGATCCTTGGCTAAGAGAATAATTGCAAATTGAGAATGCATCAGAAGTACAACAGTGCCCACCACAGCCTTCCCCATTCATCCAGAAGGGCCTCCTCCACATCAGCTATCAGTGGGATGCAGTGCTTGGCCTGTGCTGTGATGTTTCTTTAACTCTGGGCTGCTGCACTCACCCTCATCTGACAACAGCCTTTGCCATAGTAGGCATCTCCTTGGTTGCAAGACCTAATTGCCGGGGAATAAAATGCATGCAACCTAATTTCTCAGAGGCTGACCCTAACCTCCACAAAGAATTCTTTCTCCTCAGACTCTTCCTCCCACGTGAAGGCTATTATGGACCAAGTTGTTCATCTTTCCAAAATTCAAAAATTGAAGCTCCCTACCATGGGAGTTTTATTAGGAGACTGAGCCTCTGGAAGACAATGTGGGTCAGAAGAGATCCACAGGATGGAGCCTATGTGATGTGACTAGCATCCTAACAGGAAAAGTACCAGAGAGTTCTCACCCCACCCTTCTCGCTCTTTCTCTTTCTCTCCTCCTCTCTCCCTACCTTCGCCTCTCCTCCCATCTTACATGTGAGAACATGGTGAGAATGTAGCCATCTGCAAGAGAAGAGAACCCACAAGAGGTGAATCAGCTCTCAACCCTGATCTTGTGTTTCCAGCCTCTAGAATTTAAAGAAAATTTTCCTTTGTTTAAGCTACTCAGTCTGTACGACAGACCAAGCTGACTGGAACCAAATTATTGTGCATGCAGATGCATAAATATTAACGTGGTAGCCGATGTGAAGTCTGTGCCACTGAATGGCTCCACGTACATTTAGATATTGCGGGATTCTTTAAGCAGAGCTGTAGTTTTACGTTTTCAGCTGGTAAAAGTTTCTCTCTGTTTTAGCCCATTTGGAATAGGTATTCTCTTTGGGAGACTGTTTAATAAGTCAAAGACATAACAGAAACAGTGTTGACCTCATTACCATAAGCTCCCTTCTCCTGTTTATAACTTGCTCATAAACCTTCATAACTGCTCAGTAAGAAAAGCGTCTGGATGGTAATAGTACTCAGAGGGGGTGTTGTTTGCAGATCAGTGAAGCCAGGCCACATGTCCCTCCACCAAAGAGCTTGAAAAGTGCTACTCTCAGGGAAAACAAAACTCCTTAAAATTTATTAACACATCAGCATCGCTGCGCAGAAGAGGGCACGAGTCTATGCAATACGGAAGACAGAGAATTTTCTTGGTGCACTTAAGCCAACCCAGTGCAGTCTTCCTTACATACTCCCTTAACTCTAAAGGGCGATCAACAGACAGGCTCACTTTAGATTCAAATTTGCTTTTAGAAATAAACGCAGTCATGTATGTGTGTCTGTAAGTTTGCATACATGCATAGAGACATGAGTATGTACAACTATATATATATATATGTGTGTGTGTATGTATATACAGATATACACATTAATTGTGAAACATCTTTTGAACATTTCGTTTCTACGTTAAGTGAAAATGTGGTGTAGAATTGAATGAATTAGTTGTGCAAAATATGTGTGTGTGCGCATGAGCGCGCTGGAGCTGGAAAGATGGCTCAGTGGATAACAAGTATTTGCCTCCAAGTCTGATGACCTGAGTTCTACTATCCCCAAGAACCACACGGTAGAAGGAGAGAACCAACTCCCCTGATTTATCTTGTCCTCTAACATCTACATGCGCATCATGGCACACAACGTACATGCATGCATGCACACACACAATCCATCACCCAATCAATGCTCATAATAAATCAGACACTAAGGCAGCTGGCCAGGTGGGTTAGATTTCAGATACACACTGCCAGGGAAGGTAACAGAAAGGAAAGGTTGTCATTTAGATGTGACTGATTCTTTTGGAATCAGCAATGTCTCTTTTACAAAACCATTGCCATTTTGCTTTTATCGGCAAGCAAATCAGTTTTTTCTCAGGTTGGTGACACGCTTGCAGACTGTATTCTGTGACATTTGCCTTGGTAAGAGCTGACTAACATCTGATCAGTTTAAGTCCAGAATCGTGGTCATGAGTTGAAAACATGAAAACAACTGTTGAAATTGCAATCCTGCAGAAGCAAATGTCTGTCCCTTCTCACAGGTACCCACAGCAGCAGCACAGAGGGAGAGGCAACCGTGTTCTCTCTGCCTCACCTCTGAAGCGCTGCATAAAGGGCTCCCTTTTACCTCCTTAAGCTTGTAACTCTAGCTTCTAGTCGTCAGGAGCAACAGCCATGAGAGAAACACGCTGAACAGGGAAACAGTCTGAGAAATCTGGAGTGTGGGGCTTTCTATGGATTAACGGCTGGGTTAGCTCTACAAGGATACGCTGCTGGGAAACAGAGTTGGCAAGGAACTTGGACACCCAGTGCAAAGCTAAGAGATAAAACCAAATGGAACTTGTGGGTTGCTTGGGATTTTGCCTGAACACAGTGGTACCTCAGGCCGTGTTAAAACTAGCAGGGGAAATTAGGATACAGACTGGCAGTTCATTAATATTAATAGCTTAGGAATGAGAGGATCACAATGGTGTTTAAATAAAGCCGTGTGTTTTGGACAATGATTTTTTTTAAAGCATTTGTAGATACAACATGAGAAAGTCTGCAGATTATTTTAAACAATATAAAAGTTATAAAGCTGTTGTGATGACAAATACAAAGCCATTCAATTTAGCTGGATAAGACCTGGGTGTCCATTATATAATTGAATTTATTTTTGACATGTTTGAAATTTTCCTAATAAAACTTAAAGGAAATGAATATGAGTTAGCTAAGTTGTTTTATAGAAATAACATCACTTCATTGCTTTCAAAGTACTGGATAAAAATGTATATAAATGTGCCCAAAAGCATATTATTAGGAAATTAATCCACATAATTATTATAAAATGCAAATCTCCTCTTAATGTTCTACTTGATTTACCTCATAAATGTAACACAACAGCCGGTTCACAAGTAAATGAGGGGGCTCTAACTACCCTCAAAATGTTCTTGTGGGGATCAGCTGAAAGTTATGTTTTGTAAGTTGTATGTTGGGACAGAAGATTGATTTAGAATTTTCAGCTCTGAATTGGCTATGGTCTTACAGTTAATATTCTAATAGCAATAAACATATTCTTCCACTTACAAAGGGAGATGTTTAGGAATGTACACATCCTCAAGTGTTTCTTTTCTTCCTACCATCCAGCAAGGAAAGCAAACATGGCACCCTATTTCCCCTAGGAGGTAAAGTCCACTGTGGAACACAGCCACTCCGTGTAATTGGAGGCTGCTCTCTTCCTGTGGGCTTCATGTTTTTTTTTTTTTTCTGATTCATCTTATATCCTTTCTGGTTCAGAAATCAGGATGAAGAAGCTACTTTTTAGACAATAAGCTGGGATTATCTAATGAAAGGGGTGGCTATGTCAGTCACAGGACTCTGCGTTTGCAGGGTTGGCACCGAGGAGATCTTCTTCTCAACCTCAGAATCTTTCCACCAGTCTCTGTAGTGTCCTGATCCATGTGTCCTTTGGTTCCTCATCCACTGGGATGGATTGTTCTCATGACACTTGCTATGTGAGAACTGATTTGATAAGAGACCAAGTTAAGCAGAAATTTATTTCTCTCCCAGACAAATGGACAGAGGCCTTAAATATTACTTCCATTACAAAAAATAATAAAAATTAAACCATGGATAAATAAACACCTTGGAACAAAATCTTAGTGCTTAATATGATAATAAAGTAAATGACTTTAATCCTGCCAAGAGGGAGGCAGAGACAGAAAGAGCTTGAGTTTTAGATTTGCCTCAGCTATATAGTGAGTTTCAGTGAAGCCTGGACTATAAGAGTATAAGCAAGACTTTCAAAAGTTAATTGAATTACAATGAATTCTCTCTCTCTCTCTCTCTCTCTCTCTCTCTCTCTCTCTCTCTCTCTCGTGTGTGTGTGTGTGTGTGTGTGTATGTGTGTTATGTGCACTTGAGTGCAGAGGACAACTTCTGCTCTATAATCCAATCCATCCTGTTCCCTTGAGACAGGGTCCTTCTTTACCAGAAGCTCCAGTTTCTCAGCTAGATTGTCTGACCAGTCGAATCTAGGGATGTGGCTGTGGGGTTCCAAACTCAGTCCTAATGTTTGTATAGAAAGTGCCCTTCTCCAAGGAGCCATCTCCCCAATCTCAGGAACACAGAAATCTTAATGGAAGATGTTAGGTTCATTTAAAATTTCAGAAGATATGACATTAATACATGGCTTGATTGAAAGTTACATTTGGCCAAGTTTGAGGTGTACTTGAGACCCTGAGCTCATCTTCACTAGAAATATCTACCTCTGATACCTGTGGAGAGATCCAAGTGTACCAGCTGAAGCAAATCTTTTGCTTCAAATGACAGGGCTCATCCTAGGTTTAGCTCAGCCTTGAACAAGCAATCTAAATGTACTGGATGGCGGGTGTGGACAATAAGAACCTGAAAAGACCTCTGGATACCAGTCTCATGGCTCCCAGTCCACCAGCAAGTCAGTGATTGTTATTGCCCACTCTACCCACCCTCCAAAAATGGAAACATGGACACAGACATTCTCTAAGAATTCCAAGTAGAGTTTCCTCCCAGAGATTCTCCATCGCAAGTGGACAGAAGGGCTCTCTTAAGAATTCCAAGTAGAGTTTCCTCCCAGATATTCTCCTTGCAAGTGGATGGGGGAGGCTCTCTTAATAGAGGGTGCAAGATATTCCCTTCAAAGCCAAGAGACAGGAAAATACTGTGGCTGAGCTTCGGGGAGGACCAGGAGAACTGGGATGGGCACATGTCTAGCACATATCCCTGAAGTGGGAAGCAGCTACAGTTAACTGTCTCAGAGGGTCAACGCCAATGCAACATCCAGGAGGTTTCTAAGAAACAGAGCCCAAGAAGGACATGGGTCTGGAGATTTTGTAACACAGAATTCCCCTGTTGTCATGGAATTTCCCATTCCCCAAATCCACACTGTCCTGGAGAAAGAGGTGAGGGAAAACTAGAGTAATAAAAATGCCTTGATTATGATTTTGAAGTGACTTAGACAATATAGTCAAGAAATAAACACACATTTAAAACTTGTGCATAGATTTCAATATCAGAACCAGCTAATCAAAATATACCACATAGAATTCCTTGTCAAACTTCCAGAGTCTGTTTCAAACCTACAGAGATGGGCTTTCTCAGTTCCTCAAACCACTAAGGAAGAGTTGAACTCTTCCACTTTTCTTCTGTATAATGTTCAGAGGGTCAAACTCTCTTGTGATTCAGCTTCTCGGGCTTTGGGGACCACAGAGAAGTGATAGCACCTGCCATTTTGATGCCTTTTGACACAACTCATGAAATGTGGCAACTAGAAGCAAATGGAACAGGGTTTCAGGAGGGAAGGGGCAGCTCCTAGGGAGGGATTTAAAGGCATATGCATACTGCCACCCCAAGGTTAGAACCAACCAGGAAACCATGTAGTCTGGCATACAAAGAAAGAATGAGGCCAAAAGAGCTCCCAAGCAGTGAAAAGAAAAATATACATCCACTGATATTCTCTCTCCTCACCTCCTCTCTCTCTCTCTCTCTCTCTCTCTCTCTCTCTCTCTCTCTCTCTCTCTCTCTCTCTCTCTCTCTCACAGACTCACTCACTCACACATACACGAGGTACTTACACAGTACACACACACACACACACACACACACACAGCCTCAATCGATGAAAGCCCAGAAAGTGACAATACAGAAAATAGTATAATGAGCAAAGTCACTCAGACATAAGAGCCAAGAAGAGGCCAAGCATTATTTAAATATTTTTTAGTGTTCTTCTTTGTGTCTTGATGAAATTTTTAACTTTTAATTTCATCCTTCTTTGTGTGTGTAAGTGGAGGTCAGAGAACAATGTGAATGACTTAGTTTTCTTCCTCCACCATGTAGGTCCCAGGGATTAAACTCAGGTCTTCAGGCTTAGCAGCAAGCATCTTTTCCCATGGAACCATCTCACTGGCCCTCTCTTGATGAAACTTTGTTTCCTTAATTTCAAGATTTTGCTTTGGGTTTATGTGTGTAATACACAGCCTCCTAAACTTGTCCCCATATATTCTGGTGTATTAGCTTAGTGGGATTGTTTATGTGTGAATGTGTGTGTTCAAGTACTGGTTATGAAAGCTTACATACCCATAAATATTAAATATATTTTTAAAATATACAATATATCCTCAAGGTACACAGAGGGTGGTACTAAGATGAATATTATGTTTATTTTATTATTCTCCTCTATCAAATGTTCACATTTTTGTGCTCTAGTATCAAAGATTACCTTATACTAATGTTGCCTCTGAGACCACTTACATCAGGAAATCTTGAGGGCAGAAGAACCTCAAGCTCACAGGGGTGGACAAAGGTTTTCAAAAATTCAAATTTTTATTTCAGAGTTTATATTTCTCTATTTTTGATCTTGTACATTCCAGCAAATGTCTGTTATAAGCACACATCTGAACAATCAGTGTGTACCCCCTCAAGTAATAATGGTATCCAGTTATTATATAAAAGATGGGTAATTCACTCCAGGATCCACACCTCTCACTCTCATGGAAAGCAGGAACACTGGTGTGGAAGGTCCTTCTGTCTGTGTGTTGCTTTCATTGGTTAATGAATAAAGAACTGCTTTGAGCTCATGATAGGACAGAACAGAGTTAGGCGGAAAAAACACAATTGAATGCTAGGAGGAAGAAGGCAGAGTGAGGGAGAAGCCATGGATCCTCCGCCTGAGACAGACGCTGAGAATATTACCCAGTAAGCCATTGCTACGTGGAGATACACAGGTTAATAGAAATGAGTTAAATTAATATGTAAAAGCTAGGCAATAAGAAGTTAGAGCTAATGGGCCAAACAGTGCTTTAATTAATACAGTTTTTGTGTGATTGTTTTGGGTCTAAGCTAGCTGGACAGCCGGGAAGAACAAGTGGCTTCCTCCAACAGAACACCTTGTATGAAACTCCCATTGTCTCATCAAATGTTCCTAGTGTAAGTACTCAAGAATGGAGTCAAGGGGCCTGAGAGTTGGGCTATGCTTGTAGAAAACCAGAGTTCAGTTCCCAGCTGATGAGTCTTTCTCTATCCTGCCAGCCAACTCCCAAATCACTAAGCAAAGACTTATCATTAATTATGAAAGTGGAGACTTATTATCAATTATGAAAGCTCAGCTGCTAGTCCAAGCTTGTTTTTAGCTAGCTCTTAAAACTTAAATTAACCCATTTCTTGTAATCTATGTGCTTCCTGAGGCTTGTTTACCTCATCTACGTACCGTCCACCCCACTTTCCTGCTTCCTCTGCGTCCACCTGGTGACTCTGCCTTCTTCTTCCCAGCATTCTCTCTACTCTGAAAGTCCTGATTAGCCATTGACTGTTTGGCTTTTTATTAAACCAATCAAAGTGACAGATATTCACAGTGTACACCAAGATTATTCCACAAAAGCTCACAACCACCTGTAATTCCAGCTCCTGGAGCTCTGATTTCCTCTTCTGGTCCCCATGAGCATCTAAACACGTGTGCAAGTTCACACATGTAATATAAATACAAAGGATCAATCCAATACAAACAATAAATTGCATTGTTTTGTTGAAGACATTCTTTTAGAAAGCAGCTTTAAAAAAAAATCTTCTTAGGGTCTGTGGATGCTGCCATGGCTGCTCTTGGTTTTAGTGAAAGTCCCTTAACTCATGTTAAGATGTTAGAAGTTTTAGCCCCTCTGGCTTTTGTATCATCACTTCACACCATGAAAGGGTCATAGAATGCTACAGCATTGCTATAAAAATATCTTTGACTTGTGTGTCCCCTGGTGTGACCTGAGGTCCAGCAGTTGCCAGTGGCCTCCTTCCAAATTCCTCACTTAAAAACTAAAAGTTCCTTGCTGAGGAATACTCTCCCATAAACATCCCTGGATGAGTGGAAGAGACATGAGCATGGCTGCTTTCATGCTCTAAGGAGAAGATGCCCACCAGAGAGGCATTTTCTTTCCAGAACTCGGGTCCAAAATGAATTCATGAGATGGTAGTGACAGTTTATATAGGGAAGTAGGTGGGCCTTTGGGAACGAGCTTGCTAAGACCCAGAAAGACAAATATCATATGTACTCACTCATAAGTGGCTTTTAGACATAAAGCAAAGAAAAACCAACCTTGAAGAAACAGTGTTTTCTTAAAGTGTCTCTTCAGGTGTCTGAGACATAGTTTTGTATATTTCAGCACATACAATGTGCCAGAGATACAGGACAGCTTAGGAGTGACCCTCTAACATTAATCCACTCACAGTGTTTAGTGAGCATGGGAAGACAACCCAGAGTCCATGAGGTGGGAAAATGACACACTCAAGATTGGCACACCAACACCTTTGCCATTGCTAGACTGAATGACTGCTCTCCACAGAAAGGCAGCCTTGAAAAAGGGTACTGTGAACAGTGAGGCTGCGCTCAGGTGCCACGTGCTGCCATCTCTCGTTAATTCCCTGAGTGCCGTCTGTCCCTGCTTCCCTCAGTGCCGTCTGTCCCTGCTTCCCTGAGTGCCATCTGTCCCTGCTTCCCTGAATGCCGTCTGTCCCTACTTCCCTGAGTGCTGTCTGTCCCTGCTTCCCTGAGTGCCGTCTGTCCCTGCTTCCCTGAGTGCCGTCTGTCCCTGCTTCCCTGAGTGCCGTCTGTCCCTGCTTATCTAAATAATGATGGCAGAACATCTCTGCCTTTTGCTCGACAATGAGCAATGAGCTTAGAAAGCAAAGACAACCGATACATGACTGGGTTTACAAGAGAAAAAACCATGCTACTATTTTTAAAAGTAAATTATTCCCCACTTGCTCACAAGGGTTTGCATCTGTGGGCATTCATTTCGAAGCTTCTTTTTGGAAACCATACTGCCTAACAACAAGGTGGTCAAGAGCAAAACCCCAAATCCTCATTATCTCAAATTATACAAAGCTTCTGCTGGTTGAAAAAGAAAACTATCAAAACGAACAGTTGGAGAACAAAATTATTTCCTCACAAAGCCCAGGAAAACAAAAATAAGGAAAATAAACAGAAGCAAAGAAAACAGGGGGCAGGAAACACTGGTGCTAACAAAACAGCTAGTGAAGCACACACTTTCAGTTGCAAGTATAGAGCAGTGTACAGCCGAGGACTGACTCACCTGGTGATACATGTGCCTCCCAGGAAGTCAGCTCTAAGCCTTGAAACGTGTCGCCTGTTGTAATATGAGCGGCAGGGCTGCGTCCCCAGCACCCAGGCCGCCTCGCTAGCTTATGCCCCGAAATAACAACACACAAACTGTATTCTTTTAAACACTGCCTGGCCCATTAGTTTCAGCCTCTTAACCCATTTCTATTAATCTATGTAGCACCACGAGGTGCGCTTACCAGGAAGATTCTAGCCTATGTCCATCCTGGGTCAGAGCTTCATCGCTTGTGCCTCAGAGAGCAGAGGTATCACCTCTGCCCAGGAGAGGGGAGCATGGCGTCTCTCTAAGCTCACTTCCTCTTCCTCCCAGCATTCTGCTCTGTTTACTCCTCCCACCTATGTTTTAACCTATCAGGGCCAAGCAGTTTCTTTATTGCTTAACCAATGAAATCAAGAGATTGATATATGACACTCCCACATCAGTCGCCTCTTGAGAGTGTCTTTGGTTGTGGATGCAGTCCAGTGGTAGAGTGTTTATTTACCATATGCAAGACCCTGGGGGCAGATCCTAGAAACACAAAAGCGTCAAAATAAGTGTCTCTGTCTCTGGAGACCTAAGGCCACTCTGAAATGTTCCTGTCATCTTTTAGAGGAGCTGAAGACTGAAGTCAACTCAACAGAGGGCAGTTTGTACCTATCTTGGACCCTGTCCCATGCCCCTCTTCCCTGTCTGCCTTTAATCTGCATCTTTTTTTATTTTAATAAGCCATAGTTATGAGCATAAAACAGACTTCAGTAAGTCTGAATCCATCTATGCATCACTAAACGTAGGGATAGCGTTGGAGGGCTGTGAGCTTGCAGCTTGTCTCAGATGTGTGAATGGCCTTGGGAACCCTCAATTTTGCAATTTATGTCCACAGTGAGAGTCATTGTAGCCCACATCTCTTCCTTAACGTTGTACCACCCAGGCACGAAAGTGAGATAGAAAATCTTAAAGAAAGGGAACAGGGACACTAATCCAATCACATTTTCCTCTTGCATCTGGCCTCTGACAGAACTGTCCAGAGACCAACCGGATTGAAAGCAGACAAAACAAATTTACTACTTACACCTCAAGGAAACCCACTGGGCGCCATCAATGCCATGTTCAGTTTGGAATCCTAGCTTCCCCTTACGTTCTGTGAACTGGAATTACTCATTGGAGCAAAAATATAGAGGGTAAAGCTGCCAGGTTATAAGGCAATCGGGGAGTCCCATGTAGGGCTTGGTGCCTCTTCTCTCTCTGGCAAACTGGCAGCAGCGTGCACCTAAATTTAGAGCACAGTAGAGGAGGAGGGGTTGATGGGAGGGGTGGGGCTAAGGTGTTGACTTGCAGCCAGTAGTGACTGGGCAGTTGCCTTTGTCACTTCCCTCAGATGGCCAGGCCCCCAGATTCACACTTCTGAGGAAGACAAACAAAATGACAAGTCAGAAAGGAAACCCAGAGGCCTAAAGCTTCGGTGTGGGCATCCATTTCAAAGCGAGAAACCTGTGGGAAACTAGCGTTTTTAGCATCTGAGAGGTGAAAGCTATAAGAATTCCAAAGACCAAAGCACTAATGTATCTCGCCTTTAGGACGTCACTTTCCTCTCATGGCATAGTACATAGCCAGCTCATGAGCTACAGTGAGGTGGGTCTTGGTGGCCTGTTCTCTTGTAAGATGAAAAAGCAGCCACGTGCACAGCAGCACCTGTGATGGGTTCCAGGAACAGCTCCTGCGAAGCTGCTCCACCTATGGCAGGGAAAATGAAAGCCACCCAGGCAAGCCCCGATTCTCTTCATTTCAGAACCAAGCCCCGCACACTGAGAACCTGAGAGTTCTCCATTCTAAAGTCAAGTAGGACCCAGAAGGGATGATCTCTGCTTGCTCTCTGCAGGGATCTGGGGAGATGCAGAGGCTTTTGTGTTCATGGTTGGTCCCCACACCTATTTTATCTTTGACTTTTCTTCTTTCACCAATTTGTTGATACATTTAATACACTTTTCTAAGTCATCAGGAAACCTTTCATGAAAAACTATTTTGCAAAACACTAAATTTATAACCCCCAAACCGTGGCATTTTGTTTTGTTAAAGAACAAGACTCTGCAATTCAGTGATCTGAACGCGTTCCCTTGGCCATTTGGTCTCTTGAAATTTGACAAGCTTGTGCAGGTGTGGATGAGTCCACATGTGTGTATTTCTGAGTGATTTTTTTACACACTGAGGAGGCAGGTAAACAAGGGGACACCTGGGCTCCAGTGGGACTCATCGCATCATAAGAATCTGTCAGATGCCCCCAGATTTTTAGTAGCTTTACTTCCCTTAGTAACGATTCAATTTATCAAGCACGTTTCTAGAAAACACACCTCCAGTTACATAGATACACACTCTCAATTTCTACAGTTTGTTTCTTTCTCCCAGTCTTCCCCCCTCCTTCCCGTCTTTCCTCTTCTACTGCGACATGTACCCATCCAAAAATCTACAGAGTAAACCAAATACATATGTTCTTTCTAAATCCCAGTTGGGGTTCTTCTTATCTTGGGAATCCAAAATATAATCAGAGAGCATCTAACAAGCTGAGAAACTGATATTCATCCATCCATCTGTCCATCTATCTATCCATCCATCCATCCACGCATCCACTTATTAATTCTTTAAAAAGATAAAGTCAACAATTGAATGGTATAGGAGGCACTGGAGAAACTTCATGTCTAATGGTTAAAGAGGAACCTAATTAGTGTGAAGAACAAGTCTAAGTGCAATGTTATATGATAGGGCAGGTGCATAGGACCTGGGAAATATACCATAGGAAATACATAGTAACAGAGCAATACCTAAGTTATGCCTAGGAACTGAGTAGAAGTTATAGGAAGAACATTGAGAAACTGGTCCCAAACTAATAGTAAGTGGGGTAACAGAACAGAAAATCACAGACATACTGAAGACTGCAGAGAAGGGTAAGAAAAGAAAGGGCATCATTGGGGGGGGGGTCTTGGTTTTCCTGTGCACCCATCTGGATGAAGGCTCAGGCATATATCCAAATAGCAGTGGCTTTTGACTGGAGGATGCACACAATTTTAAAATCCTTCAAGACTTACCAAGGATGTTAGCATCCAACTTAATCCCTTTAACTGAGTTCACATGGTGCTAGGAATCATAGCACCAGCAATCAGAGGTCTAATCTAAAGAAGCCTGAAGTTCAAAAATGGGGAACCCTGTTTGGAACACAGCATGGAACAGCAATGGGAAACACAGCATCCAGTTCAAAGCATGATTGATGGACTAACTTGATAATAAGTCAGAGATCTCTTATTGATTGTTCTGTTACTCTGACATGCATCTTAAAGTCTGATACAATGCTTAAGCTGCAATGGAGAAGGTTCAGGTTCAGTGAATAAAGGGGTACAAAGTATTTGGCAAGCAATGAATGATTTATTCACATTTTATTCACAGAACAGGTCATCTTGGGAAAGAAAGCATTCATCTCCACTCAATAATTCAATATATCCATGGTGAAATATCAGACCACAGGACACTTAACAAGCTTAATACACATATAGTATGACCAGGTGGCTGTAATATCATATGTCTAGTACAATAAAGATAACCAGGCAATGCTAATGGCCTAACTGCCCCGGCTTTCTCAGATAAGAATACCTTCGAATACAATGGCAACATCAGATTAAGCCTAATAAACCATATTACACTTTATTTTATCAGTCTACTGGTCAAAGTGTTTATTATAGGACATAGTCAAAGCTTACAGTGAAGAGCTGAAGAAGGCAGATATATTTCAATGGTTATTTAATGAGATTATCATCCAATTTAAATCATCTAAATGTGCAAAATAGGAAAATAAATGTCATTGGGAAGTTCATGCCCTGGGTCCATGTACTAGGTCCCTGGGTCCTGGGAGTAGCTAGTAGGCTCTGCAGAGGACTGGGTGGAGCTCGGACTGGAAAGACAAGAAGTTACAAGATTCGGTGATGACAGTTGGGTGGAACTAGAGAGAGCTGCTGATAAAACGGTGTAATAATTTAATTATAAAAGGATTTAATCTGAAATAAATTATGTGTTTTGTTTCCAATCCATAGCCAATAGCAGTACCACCATCACCTTTGGACCTTCAGCCTTGCCAGCTCTTCAACTGTCAGGATCAGATTCAGTAATCTGATGATCATCATTTGAATTTTTATCTATTCATCCATTTAGTGCATTATCAAATCAGAAAGAAGATAAGTGGTTCCTTTCCTTCTTTAAACACTGGCATGTGTCAGGTAGTGACATGTTCTGACAATCTAAAGTTCTAATGACTTTTGTGGAGCCATCTCAGGGGACTATTTAATGGCTAGGAAACTTTTAGAAGATAAAGTAGTTTATGGATAGTCTGAAATTTCCTTGTGTATTCTCATGAGGACATCGATCTCATAAACAAATGAACATAGGGACATTTTCTGAATCATAGAGACTCTCCAAGGATGTCTGAGACACACACACATTATCTTCAGTGAGACCCTTAGTGTATTCTCTATTTGCACATCTGTCCAAAATCCACTCTTATGACTCATAATTACTACTCTTAAGCTCAGCATCAGGTACATACTTTATTGACAAGTCTTCATCCATCACCCCCATTCACTACCCAAGTCATGCTAGACAGTGTCTACTTCTCATATTTCAGTCATGCAAAGAGCAAATCTCCAGCTATTATTGATTCTGACTTGAAACTTAAGCCCAGTTTTTTCAATGGCCTTTAACTGCACATGAACATTTCCCAAGCAAGACCTCATCCCTAACATGCAGATAAAAATGTAGGAATTTTAATCCATTGTGTCTCAGCATTCAATGTTTGTTATTTTACATGTATAGATGTAAGACAAACTCACAAAAAGTAGCAACCAGGCATTTTACGAAAACACTCTGTAGTTAAGGAAAGTGTGTCTATATTTCAGAAAGCTGCCAGTCAATCTTCTGAAAGAGTACATTTTGAATCATTAAGAACTTCAGGAGAAGAAAATTTATAATACCATTCTGGGGATAGAGTAGAAGGAAGATAAAATTTAATGAACCTTCATTTTATGTAAATACAACAGAATGTTGGATTTATAGGACTGATAACATCAGGGAACTCATTTAGTTTTATATAACCCAAGGTCCCAAACTTAAGGAATTAATCTGTTAAAGTTATTACCCTGTTAGATCAAGGTCCAGTAACTTTGTAAAATATGTACACCAGGGCACCAATCCTGGGAGGCAAAGAGCAGATGGAAGTTTTGACTGACGTAATACAGAAAGGAGTGTTTTCTCAACAAACAAAATGGTGTGGGCATAGTCCTAATACATATAAACAAGAAACAGCACATGTTACTTAGTCCTAATACAATCGAAGCCTGGCAGAAAGCTGTCTTGAGGAGCTGGTTTCATGAAAAAAACTGAGGGAATTGAGAAAACCTGATAAACAGAGATACAGCAGCAGAAGATGGCGCTAAGACACGGAAATGGCTGGACAACCAAACTGACACCTTGTCCAAGGAGAACTCATCAGTAGGAAAGATGCCAGGCACAACCCAGGGGTCACACATCTTTTACTAGCTTTAGGGCAGAACTAGTCAATTGTTATCTGGAGGGTTGGAAGACTCCAGAAAGTCATAAAAAAATAACTACTTATAAAGGCAGGACCAGTATGAGGAAAGCTCCAAGAGTAATTTGATTCTTAGAAATAGGAGTTGTGATTCAAGGGTTCTCAGAATCAACTAAGCAAGGTACATATGCAATTACAGAGTCTGAGGTAGCAAGCCCAAAGACTACATGGGTCTGCACCAGGTCCTCTGGGTATATATATATATATATATATATAGCTTTTAGCTTAGTATTTTTATGGGATTTCTAAGTGTGAAAACAAGTGGGTCCCTGACTCTTGTGCCTGCTCTTGGGACTCTTCTCCTCCTGTTGACTTGCCAGGTCCAATTTCAATAGGACAGTTTCTGTTTCATCTTATATATTATTTTGTCATATTTGGTTGTTATCTCTTAGAAGCCTGTTCTTTTCTGATGAGCGAGAAAAAGGGAATATATATGAAGTGGAAGGGAAGAGAAGAGGAATTGGTAGGAGTAGAGGTAGGTGAAACTATTTTCAGGATATATTGTATAAGAAAATAAACTATCTTCAATAAAAAAAATTAATTTTATGCCCCCCCTTTTCTGCAATGTTTCCTGAGCCGTGTGTGTGTGTGTGTGTGTGTGTGTGTGTGTGTGTGAACAATTAGTGGACAAAGAGACCATGAATTTGAAAAAATAGCAAGGGAGATATATGGGAGCATTTGGTGGAAGGAGAGAAAGGGAGAAATAACATAATTATAATTCAGGAAATAATTTAAAAGTAATACCAAAAAGTATCGTACTACCACTAGGAAAACCTATGCCAGGATACCAAGGAAAATCACCCCCCAGGACACCAACCTAGTGAAGAAGTCTGATGCCTTCAAAGATTTTGTTCCATGCTGCATTCAGTGTGCAATGTGCTTCCCCAAAAGGTTAGTAAATTGATTCTGAACACAGGACCTAAAGCTGAAAAGGGTTGAATACAATTCTCTGATTACTTTTCACTTCTAAGGATGTTAGTCTTATGTGTTGATAGGACTACTGAATATTTGATGAATTTCCAATACATACTAAGAGATACAGCTATGTCTTGAAGATATTATATATTCATGAAAGATTGACAACCTGTGGTAATAAAAATAGTATCAATCCCTCAATGAACTGGTTTAAACTCTAAGGAAATTGCATACATAAGAGAGGAATAACATATTGACAAAAAGCAAAAAACAATTCCCATACACTTATTAGCATCCCCCTATCAGTTAGTGAGTGATACTTTTGGGGTAAAGTATTGAGGGGGGCAGCCTCAACAGGGTTCCCACATTCCAGGGTAGGGGTATCTGGATTAGAAAAGTTAGGTACGAGAAACAGAGATACAAAAGAAATGCGGAGACATAGGATAGAAGCAGGAAGCCTATCCAGTGAATACTGAATACGCCCGTGTTTAGTTTCCACATGCTTATGTACCCCAATCTGAAAATGGGGAAAGAAGGCAAAAGACTGCTTTAACATGACACAGAGAACAAACAGAGCAATTACCTGCTTCAATAATACCTGAAACATCAAGTAACTACACCTTAAGTTAAGCGTTCAGTTACTTAGGCAGGACATGCAGTTACTACAGCTTAGACCAAGTCTCCTGTTAGCTTCCACTCCCTGGGTCAGACCTCCTGTCATATCTTTGAAGGAGTGGAAATAGGCTTAACTTCTCTGACCTTTGGTCAGGGTGGAATGGATCCACCTCTGTGAGTCATCTCAACACCCAAAATACCAAGTAAACACACCCTAGGTCAAGATGTCTTGCTTGAAGCCACAGTAAAGTCAGGTTTCCTGTCAATAACCTTGAAAGAGCAAAATAGGTTTAATCTCTCTGACTTTCAGTCCAGGTGGAACAGACCCACGTCTGTGGGTCCTCACATATTCAGTCAATGTGGAACGGATCCACTTTTTAAGGAAACGACTCCTTAAAAGGCTCTATCATTGGTTAGAAAGCTCACAAACAGTCTCTACCTCCATCACCACAGGTTGCACAAGTTCGAGCCTGCAGCTGGATGTATATAGTACTTTATACAGATTAGGAAACAAAAGGATGCCTGCTAAAGTGATTAGGAAACAGTTTCCCTTCTGGGGGAAGCAAGCAGTCAGAGACCTTGGTTCCTGGGAAGCCTGTTTGGGTCACCAGCAAGGAAAAAACTTCAGAAATTATTCATGACCCTGATGGGCTCTGTGTATAGAACACAATCTACATAATTGCAAAAGCAACTACATCTATTTATCCAATAAATACCTATCTTGTACATCTCTTCCATAATGAACAAACAATTGCTTTTGCAGCATTTTATACTCCAATTTAGAAGAGATTGGCAACAAGGAGCTATGATTTGTGGATAGTTCATGAACTAACTGAGTTAGTCCTAATACAGAGTCCTTCAACATGGAACTATTGGCTGCCAAGAACCAAAGAAAACAAGAAACTCAGCAAGCCAAGGATAGCAACATGAACTATAGCCCTACTCTTGGCCAAAACCCACACAGTCTTTCTCATGACTTCACTGTCCCATCAGGGCATTTTCAAATTCTGAAACCACGGTGATCTTAGATAACATGTATCTCCTTTTGGTCTTTGAGCCCTCTTTATACAACTTATTTTAGATCTCATCCAAATATAAATGTCATGTAGTGGACCACTGGCATGTTGGTCATCATCAGGGTACCAACTGAGAAAAAGAAATGCTAGAGGCAAGAAGTCCTACTATGCAGGTTTTTAGGGCATCAAGTGGAATAAGAGACCTATTTCCAGTGACTTTCACATCTTTCCGCATTGAGTATTTACAGTTGATTGAGGCAGGACACTGCTGCGTCTCAGCATCCTCATTTGCACAATTCCCTTTCATTAAATTAATAAGGCTAACCTTTAGGTCTAACTTTTTATAATATACTTGTGATTAAAATTAGAAACTGCCTCTTACATAGAAGTTGCCAAACTTCTATTCTGAGTATTCTCTTAGGATGTCTATACAGAATTGTCATTACTTTTTTTAGGCTCTGTCCCCAGTCTCCAAAAGCGTGCCTCCCAATGTCATTTTCTCTATTTTCCTAGAGCTGAACTTCTCCTTTTGTGGTCTCCACAATCCCCCAGACAACAGAGTTTCCCCTCTTGCCCTCTAAACCACCTGCTAATTGGCGTGTGACGGAGGATCCCACCTGTACAATACCTCTCTCCTGCTAATAAGTGCCACAAATTAAAGTGATCACACTTATCGTATATTCCACTTGAGATTAAATAAGGGAATGCTTTATTCTGTGTAAGTATCTTCCAGCTGTAGGAAGAAAATGTTAATCAGACATTAAAGATGCCAAGAAAAATAAATTCAATGTATAAGTAGCTACTTTGAGTAATTAGCTATTTACTATTTATTAGAGGCTAAATAAGATCTCCCAGTTCACCACGTAACACTGGAGAAGTACTTTGAGAGGCACCACAACAAGGTAGCATTGACATATCCCTGATGAAGCATCTAGAAGTTTAATCAAGTTCTTGCAGCAGTAAAAAAAAAAAAAAAATCTCAATAGGCTTTGTCTGGGTGGGACGAAAGTGAGGAGAGAAGACAGGCAGTTCCTTCGTGACTGGTAGAGCTGGGCTATCAAATACATGGAGACGGTTAGTCAGCATTTTACTCATAGGGAGGGTATCTGACAGCACAATTTAGAAGGAAAAAAGATTTGTTTGGCTCATGGTTTTAGAGATTTCACTCCTTGGTCATTTGTGCTGAGACAGAACATCATACTGGGAGATGTGGGGCCAAGTGTGACACTCCATGCAGGACAGGGGCAGAACCTGAGAGGCAGGGACTAGGGGTAAGACACACCACTCAAAGGCACGCCCTCGGTCACCGACTTCCTCCAGTAGTCTCTACCATTTCCGAGTAAGTCTTAATAAAATTATAAAATCATTCATGGATTAACCTATTGATGAGGTCAAAGTCCACACAACTAAGTTACTTCTCACAAACCTTACCTCTAGATACTGCCTTAGAGACTGTGACATTTGAGCGTTGATATTGTCACCCTGACTAAAATCTTCTAGGAGTTTGGTGCATACCTGCTGGTGTCTTTCTGAGGGTTATCCAGAGACCAGGGAGAGAAGATCCACCCTGAATGTAGCTGGCATCATCCTGTAAGCTGAGGCTTAGAGGCACATGCCTGTCTCTCTCTCTCTCTCTCTCTCTCTCTCTCTCTCTCTCTCTCTCTCTCTCTCTCTCTCTTCCTCCCTCCCACAAAGAACACACTGATTATTTTCTCTAGAATATGCCACAATAGTACCATCTTACAACTTGAGGTGGAACCTGCTGGAACCTTGACGTTGGACCTTTCAGCTAGAACTAGGAAGTAAGTTTCTGTCCCTCAGAATCACCTGTCTTGAATGTTCATTCACAGTAACACAAATGGGCAAAACAGCTGTGGTTTATGAATTATTGTTGAAGTTCGGCCGTCCACCACTTCATCCACTCCAAGCTCAACACCACCTGGGGTTGGATGTCTTTCTCTTTCTTCTTTATCTTTTCAGTATACGTGGAATATAGAATGGCAGCCTGAACAAGGACCAAAGGCTCACAGTGGTAAAGCAGTCAGAATAGCAGCCAGCCCAGTCATGTGACTTCTGTTTCCTCAGGATTTTCACTGAAAAGATTAAGTAGACTAAAGGAGATCAAGTCTGAAATATGGAAATGGGTTTCACGTTTATAAAGTTAACACTTTTTATCTGTTGCAGCTTTCAATATATTTCATTTGTTATGTGGCCTTGGTGTTTTAACTATGACGTACCATGGAAATCTTCTCTTCTGGTATCACGTATTCCATGTGCTGGGTGCTTCTCCTATCTGTATGGGTGTCTTCCCTTCATTTGAGAATGTTTCTTCCTATGGTTCCGTTAATGATGTGCTCTACGCCATTAACTTGGACTTCTTCTCCCTCGACTATGCATATCATTCAAAGGTTTGGTTTCCCATGGTAACCCACATTTCCTGTGGGTTCCTTTCCTGTATTTTTTTATGTTTGTTGCTTATTTGATCTAGGTCCTCTTTATCTTTGAGAACCAATATCCTGTCTTCTGTTTGATTCCTTCTACTTGTAAAGCCATCCTCTGAATTTTCTAGTTGGGTTATTGGTGTTTTTAATTTCATCTTCATTGCAACCTGAGTCATCTTCAAAGCTTCTCTCTCTTTATTAAATCCCTTTCTCAAGTCCTGGCTACCTTGTCACTTTTATCAGCCTTATGTTTGTGTTTTCTTAGGCATCATATTGTGGTGTTTTACTCTGTTTTCATTTTACTTATTTTAAACCATAATTGTACAAACTAAGAAACTTCACTGTGAAACTTCTATTCATGTATATAGTGGACTTGGATCATTGTTATCATCTCTGTTTCATTTCAGCAGGCCCTTCATGCGCCTCTGGGTCCCCCATTTATATTCAGGTCCCACCTACACATCTGTGGTACTAGTTAGGCTCACCATATCTTTAGAACTGTGACAACAATCCATATGTCTTTGCATATTGCAGAATAAAATTTCATTTTTCATGGTTATGGACATTTCCCTATGAATCTACTTACATGCTTACTGCAAATCAGTTCGTGTATGTAGAATTATCTTGGGATACTCATCTCATTCGATGTGGCAGCTGTAGAGCAAGCATTTGTTTTGATGCGGCTAAGAATAGCATGTCCCATGCCATACATTTTCATCCAGAATGTGGAGGCGCCTTCAGAGCATCCTGAAAGGGGTTATTACCTGACCCTGATCAGGACAGGTAATCAGATGTTGGAATGGAGTCCAAAGTGAGCAAGGAGCAAGATTCTGAAGTCTTTGGTGAAAAAGACAAGCAGTCCAGTCATTGTGGAGAGGGCCATGTCCACTTTTGTTCCGTGAAGGCATCTGCAAGCACCACGTCAGCCAAAGGAACTCTGTGACTGACCATTTGCACAGGAATCAAAAGGAGATGTCCCATTATGATTGTGAATCTTCCCATGCTTCTAAACATGAGCTTAGTTTGTTTTTCTGTGTAACATCTGTTTCATGTATACTTTATACATTGTTGTCCCTTATGTAAGAGAAGGTCAGTTGGTCTGTCTCCAACTCCTTCCAGTCATCGGCAGTAACTGAACAAACTATTTGATCTTTGTGTAGGTTTTCTTACAGGAAAAATTGTACTGGTTCAAGTTTTCCCTATATAAGAAAATCTATACAGAAGTTGCTGATGCTCAGGGAATTTTTAAACATAATTTTTGTGATTAAATTGCTCTCTAAGAGAGTTGATCAGCCCTTAGGTCATTTGGCAATGATGAATGATACTGTTTTTTTTTTCCTGCACTTGAAACTGTCTGGCCTTGTACTTTTACCAGTTATACAAGTGCAAGGGAGTTTTTTTTAATCCTTTTTTCTCTTGCTTAATTATCACTAAGATTGAACCTCCCTGCAGACATTTCTCAGTTACTCAGGTTTGCATCATGAAAGCAGATCATTTCTTTCTGTGCCTACTTAGCACTGTCTTTCTGTTGACTATTAGACATACACACATACATACATACATACATACATACATACATACATACATACATCCTAGGTATGATGTGGGATTCCCCTCTGAACGCTGTGAATATCATTGGTTAATAAAGGAACTGCTTTGGGCCTATAGCAGAGATATAGGGGAACAGAGCTAGGCAGGGAAAACTAAATGGAATGCTGGGAGAAAGGAGGCAGAGTCAGGGAGAAGCCATGGAGCCCCATCAGAGCCAGATGAAACTTTATCCAGTAAGCCACAGCCACATGGCAATACACATATTACTAGAAATGGGTTAAATTAAAATGTAAGAGCTAGCAGATGAGAAGTTAGAGCTAATAGGCCAAGCAGTGATTTATTTAATAAAGTTTCTGTGTGATTATTTCAGGGCTAAGTGGCTGGGAACCAACAAGCAGCTCCATCCTTACAACATATGTACACACACACACACACACACACACAAATATATATATATATATATTTCAAGTACGCCATATATATATTTTTAAGTACGCCAGAGCTATGAGTATGGGAGGGATTCTTGTCAGTGGAGAGACAGTGATAAAAGTAACAGACACAGCCTCCTGCTTGTTTTTCCTGTAGATAGAAGTTTCTGTTCCACCCAGTCCTACAACTGTTCGGTACCAAAGAAACACACAGAGACTTATGTTCATTTTAAACTGCTTGGCCTATTATATTAGTTCAGGCTTATTATCAACTATCTCTTAAAACTTAAATTAACCCATAGTTCTTATCTATATTTAGCCATGTGGCTTGGTACCTTTTCTCAGTGCAGCATTCTCATCCTGCTTCCTCTGCTTCTAGATGGCGACTGCACCTCTGCCTTTCCTCTTCCCAGAATTCTACTAGTTTGGTTGCCCCACCTATACTTCCTGCCTGGCTACTGGCCAATCAGCATTTTGTTAAGCCAATACAAGTGATAAATCTTTACAGTGTACAAGAGCATTCTCAAACAGCACTTTCCCACACATGAAAACACTCAGTTCCTCCAGCTCTTGGTAACTTCTCCACACACATTAACTTCCTAGTATTATGTTATAACTCATGGTAGTACTAATGGCAATAACAGGTACAGCTTTGCTGCAGAATATCTGTGTATACTGTAAAGATGTCTCTACCTAAGGAGTCCTCTGGCTAAATAAAGAGCTGAATGACAAATAGCCAGAAAGAAGAGGGTAGGCAGGATTTCCAGAAAGAGAGTAGAAGAATGTTTTCCAGACAAAAAGGATCAGACACTAATGAAAACAAGTAGTTCAGATGATCCAGTCTCTCAGAATGCTTCTTTTTATAGTTTCCTCAAAATTCTGTTTCCAGAACAACCTCAAAGCTGCTAGCTGAGATGGTTCAGCTTCACAGACTACTCCAGCCAAAACTTCAGATTCTACACTTTCCCATCACACAAAGAATAAACAAAAAAATACAGTCATCTCTCCCAGGACTTGACCATTATCCCTATTTTCTCAGGGTCCCCTAAAGATGCCATTGCCCCATACAATAAGAAGCAGTCTAAATAATGTGACACCCACATTTCCAAGAGGTGGTGTGGGTGGTTTTTGATCACTAGGTAGGTTATGGCTGCTTGTCCCCATTTAGGGGATTGGTTACAAGTTGTTATTGGTCATGGCCAGGGAGGAAACTAAGCAAAGGAGATTAAAGTCAGGGATTTTTTTTTTGGAAAAGAAAAGGGGTAAATATAAAAATGATAGGATAAAGGGACAGATTATTAAATCTACTTTCAAACTATAAAAGCAACTACTAGTCTCAAATAATTTACATTGCTATGGATTTTTGTATACTGATAAAAATTTAAGGCTATTTTTGTTATACCATATATGTCTTTCTATTCTTTTTTAAGGTATTATACCTATGCAGATCATTTTAAAATGTAAAGCTTTAGTCATTGAGAGATATTTAGGACAATAAAGAAAGACAGTTTAGTAGTTAGTCATTTATAGAATCAAACTTATAGTCATGTTAGGTATGTTTTCAAGGTCAAACAGATGCATTTTAAATAGATAGATGGTCTTCGAACAGTTCAGAGTCCTACAGAATATGCCATTTAAGATGTTTTAATAACCTGAGGCTGTTCATGACAGTGAGACACATACATTCCCAGCAGCACCAATTTACTTCAAAAAAAGAATAATGGGTATTGAATACCATCAATATAGAGTTTGCTTTCAATGTGTCAAAACTAACCATTTGGGCAAAAAACTGCCCTTGCCTCAACTGCTGAAAGTATGCTGTCCAAATTGGACAAACAGGACAAAAAAAGGTAACTGCTAAACTTTGCCAATATAAGGTACCATAGTCCTTCAAAAATCCCTGCTTCACAGAAAAGTCTGTCAAGTATTCTAGGCTTAAAGGCCAAAAATGGATGCTACAACGTTGCAGAGGAAACATGGGTGACTGCCCAAGCAGCCAGCTGTCTCTGTCCTTTCTAGTTTTGGAAGTTGTTTGCTGTGCGTTTCCTGTTTACTTAGATAATATTAAATCCTTCTTCGGTCTCTGATTGAAGTTGAAGACTAGATAGTTATACTCTTTTCTTGGTTATCAATTTTAAAAAAAGCTTACAAAAGAAATAAAATGTTTATAAAAGCTGAGAGACACGAAAGCTTAATTGTTTTTCTAAGATGTTTTAAGGTTAAAAAGATATTTTAGGATGGTAATACAAGTTCTGATAGAAAGTGGTTTAGGTATAAA
>NC_022018.1:51195934-51202894 GCF_000317375.1 Microtus ochrogaster | reverse complement strand
ATAAAACCTTTCCATTTTATTTAGACAGTACCTAATAATGGTTCTTAGCAAATACAGTTTTAATGAGTTAGAGTTAAGTCCTTTCCCCTTTATTTAGACAAAAATTGGAAAATGTTGCAGTTTATGTACACTGTAAAGATGCATCTTTGTCCAAAGCACCTTCTGATTGGTTTATTAAAGAGATGAATGGCCAATGGCTAGATAGGAGAGGATAGGTCAGATTTCCTGGGAGAGAGAGGAAGAAGAGGAGGAATCCAGGCATGTGGCTTTTATTAGCAGACTCAGAACCTGTCAAATGTACCATACCAAGAAGAGGTAACTGAGCCATGTGGCAGAATGTAGATTTTTTTAAATGTGTTAATTAAGTTATATGAGCTAGTTGGGAAAAACCCTAAGATAAGGCCAAGCTTTCCTAAATAATAATAAGTCTCTGGGTCATTATTTGTAGGCTGGCAGTCCAAAGATAGTCTAACAAGAAAGCTTACTACACGCATACATATATATTACACACACACACACACACACACACACACACACACACACACACCAGACTTGATGTTGGGAGTATAATCATTTTACAAGGTCACATTAAGCCCTAAGTTGTCAGGATCACTCATAGTTTGGGGTTAAGGGTTGGGTCGTCTCCAGGGGCCTAATGATGCTATGGAAGTAGATTGGCACATCATAGTTTTCCAGGATCACAACATTACATTGGCTTTGTCTTTGTTTCACAGTCAAATCCCACAAACATTCCAGGCTGTCACGCCTCAGTCTATGACAGAGATGAACCTTGAGCAATTCATGCTCAATGACTAAACAGAAACATAGACCCTTTAGCTCGGTCTCTAAAATATTGGGAAATAACCACACAGGATGTCTTCAAGGTATGGGACCTGAGGTTTTGTTCTCTGAAATAAAGCCTCTTTTTGTATGTGTAACTAAGTGTGACATGCTTGTCCTGTGGAGCAATCCTTCCACTAAGCCACAGGAAGTAAAACGGATCTACTTATGACTTTGAAAGAAACAATGAGACACACCGCCCAGGGCAATTTTGTCATTTCATGGTGTGACTGGAGGCCCTTAGATGCTTACGTGGCACCCTTCTTCATTCAGAAGTCTAGAGCCCTCTGGTGAGACCTCCTTGGTTTATTATAATCAGTACCAAAGGGGAACTTGTGTAACCCTTGGGTTCAGCATTAGAGACAAGCTTACCCTACAGGTGTTAATTGTCTCTCGCAAGCAATCCCAATTCTAAAAACAAACAAGGTGATTTTTGACCCCTTTTCTGTATTCCTCGGTTGAACTGACACTCAGAAAGAAGGTTGATGGGACGGCTAACAAAGTGGATAGAGTACTTGTTATCTTGTGCAAGTCACCAGCACTAATTCCCAGGCATTTGAATTTAGTAGGTCTTGAATGGAATAACTTCTAGAAGTCTTTGTATTTTATTTTATATCTTTATAAATCTTTATTTTTAAAAAAATAACATTATTGGGGGAGGCTACAAAGAGTTCTAGTGACTCTGAAAACACTGTAAGAAATCTTTAAAGACATCTGGAAGATTCTTAAAACAAAATTCTCTAAATTCTTGCCATTGGAATTTTACTTTTGATTAGTTTATGTAACCTTTTTATGGCAAAGCTTAGTATGTATGTATAGCTATTTTAATCAGTCATTCTCCCATAAGCTTGACATACACATAAAGGTGAATCCTTAAAGAAATTATTAAGGGCACCGTGTTTTTTGTTTTGTTGTGTGTGTGTGTGTGTGTGTGTGTGATGTGTGTATAATGTTCATTTATATGTGCACATGTATGCTGATGTGGAGTGCACAAGCATGTGTGTGATATGGAGGCCAGTGGTTAACACCGAAATAACAATGGTTACTTTCTCTCTCTATTTGTTGAGTAAGATTCTCTCACTTAATCTAGAGTTGATGATTTCAGCTACTCTGGTTGGCCAGCAAGACCCCAGGATCCAACAACTTTGCATTCCAAGCATGGGGACTGGAGAAATGGCTTTTATTTGATTGTTGGTGATTCAAACTCAGCACACACACACACACACACACACACACACACACACACACACACGACCATGCTTATACAGCAAGTACCTTACCCACTGAGTTAGCTTTTTTTCTCCAAGGTTTTCCTGTAGAGAAACCTGAGGACCAGGGATAGTAATGATATTCCATAGATATTCATGTGACACTTCAGTAATTTTCATCAACATCTTCTGGGTAGAACACTTTCCCACCACACCACTGTGTTTTCCTTTTGGTCGTGTGTCCTCAGGAAATGGGCCATTAACAAGTTCTTCCAGAAAGAAACAGCCCCGTCCTATCTTCCAAAAGGTAACATAGCTATTCAATTCCAATATCAAGTCTTCATATCTGAAACATCCTGGTCCATATAATACTTGCCTAATAACATGTGAGGATAGATGAATGGAAGGGAGATGGGTAGATATGAGCTGGCCCCATATTCTCTTCCCAGCCTGCCTGATATTAATGAACAAACCCTGCCTGGATTTCATTACCTCTTCTACACAGAGACCAAAAATGAAAGTCCGAGGTGGACGCTACAAGGGAGTCACAAGGATTCTAATTAGATCTCCTGGATTCTCTGGCTGCAGTGTTTAATTGCATGTGTCCTGAGCGCAAGACAACAGGGCCAGTCAAGACTGTGTGTTCCTATATTTCCCGCTTTCCTCCTTGGAAGTCATTGCTAACCGACTGGGTTTTTGTTTGTTTTATTTTGTTTCATTTTGCTTTGTGCTTTTCCAGTAGACCTTAAGGCAGAGCTGCAAAGCTTCCAGTCTAGGCCTCTACACAGATCACGGCTAAAGTCAGTCCACCCTTAAGCCAAACATGGCAGCGGAGACCAAACAGAGGAATACTTTGTGGGGAAGCCCTCATCCTGGGCTTAGGACACAGCCACAGGGATTCAGAGGAGCCTGTCTCATGCTAGGGGCTCTTGCTAGAGGTGTTCCCTTGTACTTAAAAAGATAAACCTATGTCATAATTCTCTGTCTGAAAAGCCACATATTGCTCATAAAGTAGGGAAAAGCAGATACTTTGTGCTGGCACTCGGATGGTGGGAAGAATCATATAAATGATGGCACCAACGCATCAGTTACAAAACCCAGAAGAGAGATATGATCTCCTAGCAACTCCAAAACCCCCAGGTAAGGAAGGGTCAAATAACTTTGTCTCTGCTTGGTGGCAGGTGGAGTAACCGCCCCAGGGGCCACCAGGGCCTTGTTAGTAAGAGAATGTCAGGCTGCTCCCCTTGTCCCAGTAGCCCCTTCTTCTAAGTCACACCTGCTTTGTCTTCAAGGGCATCTTCAAAGAGACCTCAGGAGTCAAGAACCACCTTTAGGTGAACAAGTGCTCTGGAAAATAGTTTTTTGTTGTTTTTCTGTTTTGTCTGTTTGTCTGCCCATCTTCAGACCCTTCTAACCGGCATCCCCTCTAGGTGTTAAGAACCTCCTGCAGAAAGGTCTAATCATCATCACACACACCAGTTTCTTTATACTAAATGGTCCAGCTTGCCAAAACCATAGACAAATTTGAAATCTGGTTAAGGCTTGGAACTAAACCATTCAACAACTGGTCGTCTAACTGTACCATTTGGTTCAATTCTCAGCAACTCTCTTCCCACCCCACCCTTGTCAAATTGAAGAAACTTACAGCTGATGGCGGGTTCTAGTCCTGAGTGCTTCCCACGGGCTTTATATTTCCCTTTGCTGATAATCTGTCTCTCTGCCACCTGTGACCCAATAAGTTTGAGTTGTTTATTAATCGACACGAGGCTCTCGCCTACTTAGCCCTGGAATTGACCCTCCACTATCTCCTATGCTTGCATCCAATAATTTCCCCTGAGTTCTAGTTACGGCGCACACCTGGTGTTTCCGCTGTTCTCAGAAGCCTCCCTCACAGCATGGGCCTGCGCCTGAGACACAAGGTCCTTTAAGGATGAAAGTCAGGTTTTCACAAAACACAGAATTTGAGAAGCCCCTGTCCTTCCCTGTCACGCATGCCCACATAGTACGCCTTGTGTGTGCTTCCCCTGGCAGGTTGAAAGGGCCTTTGAGGTTCAATCAGCAGATAGTGGTAAAAGGGTAACACACTGTTCACAGTGGGAATTCTTATCTCAGAGCTCCTGCTGGCAGAATACCAATGGCCGCCTGCCTTGCAATTTATTTGGCTATAAGGAATAGGGGTCAGGGTGGTTCGTGGGTTGCTGCATACAAAAAAAAACAAAAACAAAAAAAAACACTATGTTCTGGGCCCAGGAGTGATCTCTAGGCAGCACCAGACTGCAGATTTTGAGAAGTTCAAGACAAAATACTTCCTTAAAGGGAATGCATGCTATCTTTGTGCTACATATCACGACAGTGCCTCAATTGCTTATATTGGCATTTTTTTTAAAAAGTCCTGTTTATTTTTTCTCAGCCCTAATAATTTTTTAGATAAGCTAATAAAGAAAAAGAAAGAGAATATTCATAGCTTACAGTGTTCCAGTCTCAGAGGCATAAGTAGAACTCATTGTGAGAACACCTAAGGATTTTTACGTGAAAAAGTGTACTTACTATATTTATTTTCCTTACTTTTCCTTTGATTGGTATCTTTGTTGTTGTTTAACAATTTCATACATTTGGATTCTAGATTTTCGTCACTTTTAAGCCCCTTTCCGCTCTCACAGCCCTCTCCCTTACCCATTTAGAGCCTTCTTCCCAACTCACCCCCACTTCCACCGCCACCCACACACTTTCATTCTCTCTTTTTGGGTCTGACCCACTGAATTTAACAGAATTTCACATATTTCCCCCACTTGTTAAGAATTTCACTCTGCATGTTCATTGTGCACGGCACTGTGCCGTGCAAGGACATTTTCACGTGAGTACATTGGATGTCAAACGTATTCCATGAATCTTTGTGTCATTCTTTGGGGCCCTATTAAAGACATTGCTTACTGCCTCCGACACTTCACTAACTCAAATGTCCTGTGACAAATGGCTGACTCTGCTCTTCCTACAGCCCACCCACCACCCCACCCCCACTCCCGTTTGCAGCATGCTCTCTCTTAGTTGGAAAGGTAATGCCTGCCCCACACCCTTACCAAGGTGTTTTTACGAGATCTCTACACAGTTCAGAATCACCTGATGCTGTGAGAAACTTCAGAATAAACAGATGAGCCTAATATTTTCATTTATGATTCCACAGTTTGTCTTGCTTTTAAAATTCATCTTTCCATTAACTTTTTCCAGGCATACAAAACACTAGGCCTCAGCATGCCATTATCAATCAGAGTCTGAACTTCGTTCAGTCCCCAAAGATGTCAGAGTCAACATTCATGCCTTTTGACTTCAGAAACATTGTCAAAGCCAATTCCTCAAATGTCACCTTCCTCTTTTCTGCAACTAGCACACACATATATTCATGGGCTAGAGTCAGCTGATACTCATGAAGCAGTTACCTAAGGCAGCCTTTGGAGACCAGGAGTTTCAAGCAGGTCTTTGTTGCCATCTGTCCAAAGCCCATGGCTGCCAGCAGAGGACAGGATCTACATTGTCCCTCACTGTCCCGTTCTTCTATTTTTGGGGGTAGAAATTTGAGACAGGTTCTCACTACCTAGAGCCAGGCTGGTCTAAAACTTGAAGCCATTTTCCTGCTTCAGCCTCCCAAGTGAGAGCAGGGGACAGGTGCTGGTCTTAAGTTCTAACTTACCTGCTCAGAATTTCTCCTATGAGATTTTCTTGGGTTCTCTCACTCCCTCCTCTAGACCATCTTGATAAAAAGAGGCTGAATCTTTAGGGAATGGAGAAAAAAACCTATATCACCAGTTAAGACAATGGGTGTCATAGAACAATTTCTGTTTCTGACACCTGTAATTTACCTCAGGGAATTTTGAGTACATTGGTTGACTGAATGCTGTGTTTTCTACAACACGCTGGATACTTCACCTACTATAGACTTAGAAACCACACCTGTACAAAAACCTTCAGATTATCGCAAAGAAAATTAGTCATAATGTGTTAATAAACCATCTTAGTCTATGAACTTTACAGAAGAAAGTCAAAGAATTCTTTTAAAATTATTTTTTAATTATGTACCCCTATGGGTGTGCACACACATTAGCACTTGTATGCACGGCACATGTTGTGTGTGGATGCTCACAGAAGTATCCAGAGGTACGGACCATTGTAAACTTCTCAACTTGATTGTTGGGAGGCAAACTCTGGGATATCAGGGCAATCTGGCTGCAACATCTGTCACCCTGATTGTCAGGATTGATTCATTTGATGTGGCTGGCTAGGCAGGCGCCCCCTCCCTCCCTCACCATTCCACATGTGTCCCTCCCAAAGTGGCATGCTTTTCCTAAGTATAGCGGCATTCACCTGCTAGAATCTCTAAACAAGGTCTCAAGGTCTCTCTAGAACAGCAACACAAGTTCTTAAACCTCACGTCATCTCTCCACCTCCTGGGGTATCCTTAAAGGCAAGGAATAGGAGGATCCAGGAAATACTGAAGATGATGAATTCACTAATGGTGTGAGGTATGAGGGACCCCTGAGGCACAAACAGAATCTGAATGTTCATAGACATGATGGAGAAAGAGCACACACCAGTGTGTACCATACCCCTGAAGGTTAAAGCACTCTTGTCATTGATTTGACCTACCTCTTAAGCCCTGAGCCAACTTTCTAGCCCTGCATGTAAACTTTTTAATAGTCCATCTAACTTTAGTTTTCCACTGTATAGCATGGAGTTTTGGTTAAAGATAAAAGTTTGCACGAGCAAGGAACTCAGGACCACGAGGGGTGCACCCACACACTGAGACAATGAGGATGTTCTATCCGGAATTCACCAAGGCCAGCTGGCCTGGGTCTGAAAAAAGCATGGGATAAAACTGGACTTGCTGAACATAGCGGACAATGAGGACTACTGAGAACTC
>NC_022018.1:51168611-51195529 GCF_000317375.1 Microtus ochrogaster | reverse complement strand
GAGAGGGACTTAATGGGGGAGGGAAATGGGAGGCGGTGGCGGGGAGGAGGCAGAAATCCTTAATAAATAAAATTTAAAAAAAAAAGTTTGCCTCAAACACTTATGTTTGCCTACCCCCAAAATACCAAAATTCACCTGGAAAATATGGTCAAATTTAAAAACAAGAAATTTATGTAAGTTGTGAAGCCAGAATTTTAAAAATATTTTCAAAATTTTGGTGTGCAACAGTCATTTACTACATAGGCTAGGACAACTGAATGCCCGCTTTTAGCAAACTAGGGAGCAAGGCAAAGTCTCTTAACCTGACTAGGGGTATCTAAAAGATATAAAATCTTTTAATGGTGTGTTTTGAAAGCCCCCCAAGTAAATTGGGATTCAAGTAACGGTGCAGGTAGCAATGCTGCAGTAACCAACCAGAAATGAAAAGGAGCCACTTGTGTTACAAGCAGCAAGTGTCTTTCCACAGGGTCTTGTACACTTGTGGATGGTCCAGTGCCTAAATGTCCAGTCTGCAACCAGGGGCCCTTCACACGGAAACTGTTTATAAAACAGATGTTCTCACAATTTATCTGAACTGTGTTCACTGCAGTACTGGGAACTGGATCTTGTTATTCTCCCAGAAGTCCTGGGGAGAACCTGGTTAGAGGGGAGCCCCTAGGGTTTTAAAGGACAAGAGTAGATTCAGTCTACCACCACAATAGATTTAACACACACACAGACCACCCACCACAACAACCAGAAGCAAGTCCCATGATTCACTTGCACACAGGCAAGGAAAACACAATGTGCTATTAAGACAGTTCTCATGGCCAGGTTAGGCAAGGCAGGTGTGAAGAGCCAGGTAGAGGGATAGAAAGGGGGAGTGGGAAAGAGGGAAGAGAGAGAAGGCAGGAAGGAAAGGGGGACATTCACGTCAGCTGGCTGTGTCCTATAACATGTAAATCCAGGGTTTTATCCCCAGCAGTGAAAAACAAACCTAAATCAAAAATGCTACAAGAGAGGTCACAGTGGCTTCGCCATTGGACAACACCCCACAGACGCCATCAGCTTGCAAGTACGTGTGCAAAACAGTTCAGGAGTACAAGTACCGAACTATTCCAGATTTCCCTGGAAGTTCCTGTAAGAGGCCTCCAAGCCATTGGGGGTGGGGGGAATCCTGCTGGAAATGCAGGAAGAGTTGAAAAAATTCCTCTCCAAAGTCACAGAACAGAGTGTCAGGCCTAACTGTCCCCAGCTCCTGTGAACCACGTCTGAGTGTTTCAGAAACAATTGTTCCAACGGGTCTCTAGAGGATGTAAGAACTTTCTAGCATTGTGAATCTTAGCTATGGATAGGTTAAGACCTGGTTCCCAGATCAGGAACAAAAATTGGGACACAGGAAAGCAACAGACCAAAGCAGAGCAAGTGTGACTCAGAAGGGCTGAGAAGGGCTCAAGGGGGGGGGGTATTCCAGCGGCAGGGGGAGTGGAGGGAGATCCAGCATCTGAAACCTATTTCAGTAGATTTCCATATGCAAAAAACTTAGTGTCCTGGAGACTGCTAATATTGACCACAGAACAAGTGCATGCATGAATCCTATCTTGTACTTCAGTCATGTGCAGATCTTAGGTTGTGCGTCTAGTCCAGATCGCAAATATGTTTATTGTGACGTGCTAACTTCCATGCCCTCTGGGCTATGGCAATTCCTGAAAAGACTGTCCTTCTGGCAGGCTAAGAAGACAGACTGCTTCTGCCTCAGGCACTAACATTTTAATAAGCTGGTCTTCAACTGTGATAGCAATTCATCTTTAAGGGCCTTTCTCTATTACTAACCTTATTAACTAACAAGTTCATTGTTGCCAACATGTCAGTCTTGCAGGCCTCATCACGGATGCTTCTCACTCTAGCTCTCTCTCGATTTAAATGTTCAGTTCACTGAAGCTGAATTTCTGTGCCAAGTGCATGTTTACCAGTTTGTTGGTTTGTTTTTCTTTGAAGCAATTTGAAAATGGTTCCCATTTCCAATAACAGTTGATTAAGCTAAACACATGTTATGGGCTTTGTTGAGGACCACAGTCTGCACAGAGGGGACAATTTACTACTTCTGACTTTTCCAGGGGAAATAGACAGTTGTCAGACTTAAGAAAAATGTGTGCTAGAGACAAGCAGGGGTCAAAGCACACAAGTTAGGTTTACCGTACATGAAAATAATGTTGGTATAATGAGCAATCACATTTCTTACTATGAGTGTGATGTCTTGCGATACTGAAATAATGGCAGTACCTATTGAGTCTGTGAGGGCTGAAGGAAAATAAATCCAACATTAATCTTCTGAAATACAGAAATTAAACAAAGCCACTAATGTGAGCTGCTCCATCCTGTGCCTGAGGAATTCAAACGAATAACTGGTGAACGGAAGGGCTACAAGAAAAGGAGGACTTAGAAGGTGGAGTTAAAATAAAAGTTTTAGAATTAATTTGCTATAAAAAGTCATTAATGTCTCATCTAAGTAAAGATAGTCAGGAAGGGCATGCTGGTTGATGTCCATTCAATAGGGGAACCATGCTAGGGTTTAAATGTTTCTATAGCAATGTACAGAATCAGTTTTTTTATATGAATAAACCTGGTCATTTGTCTGTAAAACGTTGCTAAGCCACAGTTGGCAATGCCGCAAGCTTGGCAGGGAGGGCAGCGAGGAGGGAAGTGGGACACACAGAAGATGCTGCTGAAGGTACCTGGTGCCGCATGGTTAAGAATGAACGGTGGTTATGTGGGAAACAATTATCTTTGATTTCCAGTCTGAACAACTGGGAAGTCAGCGGTGGATTCAATCGCCAGTAATAGCAGAACAGCACAAGGATCAAATGCTTTAATGAGAAGGCACTAAGCATTCACTGGTGGTTCCGGGAAACAGCAAAGAAAAAGCACAAATTTCACAGCAGGTCAATGATAAAAGAGAGGAGGAAATAGTTCACAAATTACTTTCTGCAATAGGTATAAAACTCCTTAAAATAAGAGAAAATTGATCTAATAATGCATCTCGCCAGGACTTCCTATTAATCATAGGAATTCAAGGCCACCTTGACATTTGAAAAATCAAAGTAATTCACTGTTTTAGCAAGATGAAAGAGAAACTCCATTAGTCATTTCTACAGAAGCATGTTCACTATTCAACAAAACTCATTATAAAATCTCTCAGCCAATAAGTAAACAGTAGCCACAGCTTTGAAGTGAAAAAGGACATCCTCAGATACAGGTAGCTAATATCCCCTGGGGTGGGCGAAAGCCCGAACTGTAGCTCCCTGAGATCAGAAACAAGGCGAGGATACATAGCCTCACCACCATGTGTGGTTTCAGTCCAAGAAAGGCATGTTAACAGCATGTATTGTTCTTGCAGAGTATCAGAGGGTAGCACCCCAGGACCCACACTAGTTACAACCACTTGTGTCTGAATCTCCAAGGAACCCAACCTTCTGGCCTCTGTAGACACCACACTGACATGAACAGTGCACACACAGAAATAATGAAAAGATAAAATGAATCTGTAGAAGTGGAGGCATTGGCCATTGCAATAAGATAACAACAAATACAGACCATGAAGAAAGAACCAACCATTTTCTGTTTTCCCACTAGCAGATGACATAACCATCAGTGACAAAAATCACAGGCATCTTCTTGGAATGGTAACTGATTATAAGAGTTGCAGGAGATCAGATTAAAATACAAGATAAATTGTATTCCTATAAATTTGCAGCAATGTGTGGAAAATTGAAAATTTTAGACTAAGTTATAGTAGACTGAAGAGAAGCATAAGATATTTAAAAATAAGTAACCAAATGTATGAAATACATACTTAAAGACATCAGTGAAAAAGAAAATGTAAGAGTACCTTCAAAGTGGGATAATATAGTATTTTTGTGGTCTGAAAAGTTCACTGTAGTAGTGAGCTGCGGGCTTGCTTTTCGTCCCCCTCCCCCGGCTCCCGCTCGGCTAGCTTTACACCAGAAATAACAACACACAAACTGGATTCATTTAAACACTGCTTGGCTCTTTAGCTTTAGCCCTTTTCTCGGCTAACTCTCGCTCCTGGACTAGCCCATTTCCAATCATCTGTGTGTAGCACTCCAAGGTGCGCTTCCCGGGAAGATTCTAGCCTACGTCCATCCTGGGTCGGAGCTTCATCGCATGTCTCTGCTCGGGAGCAGGGAGCATGGCGTCTCTCTGAGCTCACTTCCTCTTCCTCCCAGCATTCTGTTCTGTTTACTCCTCCCACATATGTTCTAACCAATAAAAGCCACCCAAGCAGTTTCTTTATTTTTTAACCAATGACCTTCCTCCAACATTCACTGTTTTGTTATATGTAATCTTACTATGTTAAAGTGAAAGCTTTTCTTTTTTGTTTAAACAGAAAAAGGGGAAATGATGTGGGAGTGATTTCTTATTAATAAAGAAACTGCCTAGCCCTTTAATAGGACAGAAAATTAGGTAGGCGGAGTAAACAGAACAGAATGCTGGGAGAAAGAAGCTGAGTCAGGGAGTCACCATGATTCTCCCACTCCAGACAGATGCAGGTTAAGATCTTCCCTGCTAAGCCACCTGGTGGGCTACCCAGATTATTAGAAATGGGTTAGATCAATATGTAAGAGCTAGCCAATAAGAGGCTGAAACTAATAGGCCAGGCAGTGTTTAAAAGAATACAGCTTCCGTGTAATTATTTTGGGTATAAAGCTAGCTGTGCGGGCGGCCGGGTACCAGGAACGTAGCCGTGCTGCTCATATCACAACAGTTCACTATTGTGGGGCCACCCTGTGTGAAATTAGCCAATCACAAAATTACTAATACTAATGATTCCAGGCACCCAAGTCACTTTTGGATCCCACCCTGGCAATACACTCCGGTGTCTAACACATAGAGGTCGGAGATAGTGCAAATGCCCTGCATTATGACCTTGCCTAACAGAATTATTTGTCAAAATGTAAATAATCTACTCAAATTGAAAAATCATGCTTTGTACTCATAAAAAAAAGCCTTTATCTCCTCTAGTGGGATTTTTTTTCCCCTCATTGTTCCTGATTGCCCATACTAGTTACAAAAAAGGAGACAGAGAAAAAAGTTGGAGGCAGCCGACATCTTCCCCATTCCCTGAGGCCGCTATCATCCAATCCTAGTCTCATATGGTCACTCAAAACTGGCACAGCCTACCAGCCCTGGTCCTGATATGGCCAAATCTCCATCTCCACATCTCTCCTTCTGCATGAATAGTGGTGTTTGTGTGTTCTGAATCTTCAATGATAACTTGACTGGATTTAGAATCACCATGGGGAACAATTTCTGAGTATGTCTACGAGAGAATTTCTAGACAACTTTAACTGAAGAGGGGAGACCCACCATAAATGGGGGCAGTGTTGGCAGAGATTCCAACTGAGCAAAAAGGAGAAATGAGCCAAGCACCTGCACTCATTACTCTCTTCTTCCTGACTCCGATGCATGCCCTTCTCCGGCCATGCCTTCCCCATTGTCATGGACTATACCCTCAAACTGTAAGCCCAAATAAACCTGTGCTTCCCAAAGTTGCCAGGTACTGAGTCTCAGTAATGAGAACAGGAACTAATGCGTGGTGCAATAAAGAGGGGCTAGCTGGCTCTTTTATATTTTATTAGATCTTTTTATATGTTATATGCTCCCACTCTCTTCTGCTTTAAACACCACTTCCATAGGTGTTCACTACCCTGTGTACCCTTTGTGTACCACGTGGCATAAAAGGGACAGTTCAACAAACAGAAGAAATAAAAGGAAATCAACCACGAGTTCATCTACAAGTAGACTATCTGCAGTTGTGTCTCTGACTGCTGGAACCTGTGACCCCATTGCACTTTCTCCCTATCTAGCCCCAGTGACTTCTGCATCTTGTCAGCTAATTCAGCCTTGACTTCACTTTTTGTCAGGGTAAGAACTTTAATAACATCTGTGGAGGTAAGACAGACTCTTCTGCATCCAGATGTGGCTCACCTCAGTCTTTTCATCTGAAAAGCCTCAGAAGAGGTCATTTTTAAAAAACAAACTACTGAAAGCCCAGCGTTCCAGACTGTCCTTTGTCTTGCCCATATCTCACTTCAGAACATCCGAACACAACCCCACTTCTACAGCAGAGCACTGCCTCCCCCTGCAGTTAGAAGTACACTCTCAATAATTGCTTCCCTGGAAAGAGTGATTTTTCTCTAGAAGAGAACTTAGAGACAAATGATAATCATCAATTTTGAGACCAGTTTATACATCTCAATATTCTTGCCCTATGTCTAGAAGCAATTAGCAATAGGTATATTTGCATATATTAATCAGTGCATTATAAGCAAGCCTAGGATTGTTCTAGTCTGAGGAATTGTACGCTGAGATAAAGAAATGTTTCAATATCTGCTCTAGGGAACTTTCCCTGCGTTGGCTTAGCATTGCCATCTTCAGACCACCTTTTTTATTGTTTTGATTGAACTATATATTTTTCTCCTCTCTCCTCTCTTCCTCCCCTTCCACTTCTACCCTTCTAATTTACTCAGGAGATCTTATCTTTTTCTACTTCCCATGTATATTAGATTAGATCCATCTTAAGGCCCCCTTTGTTGTCTATGTTCTTTAGGATTGTGGATTGGAGGCTGCTTTTTCTTTGCTTTATGTCTAAATGCCACTTATAAGTGAGTACATATTATATTTGTCTTTCTGGGTCTGGGTTACCTCACTCAATATGATGTTTTCTAGATCCATCCATTTGCCTGCAAATTTCAAGATGCCATTATTTTTTTCCACTATGTAGTACTCTATTATATAAATGTACCACATTTTCTTTATGCATTCTTTAGTCGAGGGCATTTAGGTTGCTTCTTGAATGCGGTGGCACAGAAGACAACTTCCTAAACATAACCCCAGGAGCACAGACACTGAGAGAAACAATTAATAAATGGAACCTTCTAAAACTGAGAAGTTTCTGTAAAACAAAAGACACAGTCAACAAGACAAAATGAAAGCCTATAGAATGGGGAAAGATCTTCACCAACCCCACATCGGACAGAGGGTTGATCCTCAAAATATACAAAGAACTCAAAAAAAAATGGTCATCAAAGGAACAAATAATCTAATAAAAAAGGGAGCATAGACCTAAACAGAGAACTCTCAACAGATGAATCTAAAATGGCTGAAAGACACTTAAGGAAATGCTCAGCATCCTTAGCCATTAGAGAAATGCAAATCAAAACAACTCTTAGATTCCATCTTACACCTGTAAGAATGGCCAAGATCAAAAGCACTGATGACAACTTATGCTGGAGAGGATGTGGGGTAAAGGGAACACTTCTGCATTGCTGGTGGGAATGCAAACTGGTACAGCCACTTTGGAAATCAGTATGGCGATTTTTCAGAAAAGTGGGAAACAATCTACCTCAAGACCCAACAATACCACTTTTGGGTATATACCCAAAGAATGCTCAATCATACCACAAGGACATGTGCTCAACTATGTTCATAGAAGCTTTGTTTGTCATACTCAGATCACTTTCTTAGATTTCTGACATTTCTCAGCAACTGTCAAGAGACCTTAGCCTATATAATGACAATAATATCCATAGTGTGGACCTGGTCTCTCACAGCAAGGGAGAGATAAGGTCTCTGTGAAGGCAGAGAGAACTTTTGAACCAACCCCTTGTTATTTAAAGAGTATTTCGGAGCAACTTTAACTTCAAAGCACAATTAAGAGGCAGATAGCATAGGTTTCCTTGTTGTATTGTCAATGTGTTCACACAGCCTCACACACACAAGAATAAAACACTGACCAGCAAAGTGGTATACCTATCAAAACTCCATTGACGCACCATCATCCCCAGTCCATAGTTTACATTAGGGCTCCCTCTTGATGGGCGTTCCCTGGGTTTAGACAAATGTAAAATGATATGCATTCAACATTATCATACAGAGTATTTTCAGCCCACCTAAAGTTCTGCTATGCCCCCCACACCTTTATTTCTTATTCTGTAATAAAGTAATTATTAAAAAATATTTCTTAATTGTCAAAATTTCGACATCAATGTATAACAAAGACAGGGTCTAGAAAATGAAGGAAGCAAGCTGATGGAACAGGAAAGCTTCTGGACAATAGTTCTTGCTCATTCACATTCTTTCCCTTCAACGTTAATTACACTTGCCACATCAATATGTCCTCTGTCTATGGGCTAAGCACGAGGCTCAGTTGGTAGGGCATTTGTGGAGTAGACACAAAGCTCTGGGTTCAACCCTCAGAACTCAGCACCGAGGTAGTGGAGGCAGGAGGATGAAAAGTTCAAGGTCATACTTGATTACATAGTGAGTTCTGAGTAAGTATGGGCTTCGTAAGTCCTGGGCAGATCAGGGGAGGTGTCCCACATCTAATGTGACTGTGTGTAACAGAAATAAGACATAAATAATAAATCCCCATGTGTGTAAGCCCAGCTCCTAGTCTCCATGTACAGTCCTAAAGCACAGAGAAGGGATAGCAGAGATAGCCACAGTGAACAGAGTGGAGGGTAGGGGACCAACACATGGAAGACAACGTCTGAAGCTTCAAACACTGAGCTTTTAATATTCACCCTGATACATAATTTATTCTGACAACATGAAAGAAAACATGAAGAAGCTTGGAAGAATCAAGTGTTCACTTAAGCAACATTGGCAACAGAGTCTGTAACTAGAAGGATAAGAGGTACTGTACACGAGCACTTTAATTGGTAAAAATTTCCCACAGGCTTTCAGAGTATCCACCCTGCTACTGCTGAATACACACCTTGAAATAGATGGCAACTGGTAAGAACCAGGGTTGTTGGCAAGGAACAGATAAATGTTATAGTGACTCACAAAACAGTGGATTAGAGTTGAAGACATCTGCATACGTGGTATTTGAATTGCAATGTCTCCCCCATAGGCTCAAATGTTTGAACTTATCCCTGGCTGTGGAACTGTTTGGGAGAGATTAAGAGGTGTGGCCTTGTTGGAGAAGGTATGTCACTGATCACTTGAAGCCTTGAGGTTTCAAAACCCCACACCAGACTCTCTAAGCTGTTTCTTTTCTCTGCCTCCTCCCTGCAGATAAAATGTAAACCCTCAGATACTGCTCTAGCACCACGCCTGCCTGCCTGCCACCACGTTCCACCGTGATGGTCAAGGACTCACTGCCTGAACTGTCAGCCCCTAATAAACACGTTCCTCAGTAGGTTGCTGTGGTCATGATGTCTCTTCACAGCATAATAAAGAAATAAAGTCAGCATGCTCTCAGATACGTAGCTACATCGATAAGTAAATGTGTTACTATACATATACCTATTTCCTGCTTGGTCTGCTGAAATGAGCTAGCAATAATGGTGAGCCTTAAACAGCAAGCATTCCAAATGCCCAGAATAATGTTTCTAATGCCATTCTCCAATTAAAGGGTTACTTAGAAAATGGGTTGTTCTCAAAGTGGAGATGGAAACGTGTATGGATGACAGGGGCTCTTGTATTGGAAGGAAGGGAGGAGATGAAGAAGAAAGGAATAAAAGAGACAAGGAAGGGAGGGAGGCATAGAGAAAGGGGGGAGGAAAGCAAGGGAAAGGAGAAAGGAGGGAGGAGAGGAAGGGAGAGAAGGTAAAACCCTCCAAACATTGATAAAGTAATGTTAGCTTATTACTTGACGGTAATCCAAAATATAATGGACTATCCAGAAGTACCTGCTAGTACACTTCACTCTCTGGGTGTGGACTGTACAAAGTACCTTCTTCCAAGCCAAGAAGAATCGAGTAAGAGGGAAAAGAGAGTAATTTCACTATAGAAAACCTTGAAAAATACTCCCTTACAGTTGGCAAATGGGAGCTGTCAGGTCAGCTTCAGTAGTGGTAAGTTTGATTGACAGCACATACCCTTGATTTGTCATCAGATTATATAACTCCTGATCAACCATGAGAAAGACACCTGATGGTCCCAGTTAAGGATCCTCCCACAGAATACTTGATCCGTGCTCACAATTGTGGTCAAGCAAGATGGCTCAACAAGTGAAGACACCTGCTGCAAAACCTGTTGGCCTGAGTCACTCCTAAAGTTGGAAGGAGCTGCCCTGACCTCCACCCAAATGCTGCAGCACACATGCCTTCTACCGTGTGGGTTCTGGGAATCAAACTCAGGTTGGTAAACTTGCTACAATGAAACTTTACATCACACAGACACATGCATGTGCACATGCACACACACATGAATGCGTGCATGCACACATGCACACTTGCACACACACACCCTATCTCACTGACCCCTCTCAGCACCTTTTTCCGAACAGAGTCTGTTGTTCTTGCCTACTGACATCATTCTCAAGTTTCTGTCATTCAGAGACTCCCTTAGTGGTATTGTCAGACAAGAAGAAGAGGGTGGAGCTCACTAGCAGATATACATTCAGATGGACTGATAATCTGCCTCTATGCTGCTTATACTGGCATGTACACAAAGCAGGTAGATCTTTCGGGAAAGGCATTATGAACTCAATCACTATATTTCCCAAGAGGTCTTGTAACACAGTCTTATGTAGTAGAACTGAGCAATAAATACCTGAGAAAGGAATGACGTATTAGTCTTCAGAATACAGAGCCAACGGTCTTTTCTGCTTCATGAACTGCTCTATTTGCTGATCGCTGCTGAGCCCACTCAACATTCTTCCATGAAATCGTATCATTTTCTGTTTCTTTGGAAAGACCTATGACAAAAGAGCATCCCCAATAAGCTTCCTACTATGACTCTAAAGGGAACATCGTATCAGGTGTACTTTGTGATGTGTGGGGGCCAAACTGCATTGGCTTCCTTATGAACAAGGTAAGCCTCATCCATTTCATCTCCAGCGACTTCTTCCAGTAGCCACCTCTTTACAAAAAAATCATTTAAATCAAGCCCCACTTCTGCCCACTGACAGACGAAATCACTCAGAGCTAATCCATCTCCTACTTTATTGCCCATAGAAATGAAGAACAGGTTGCAGGAAGCGCGGCATCCAACAGGAGGCTGGGAGACAGCCCTCATCCATTTCCTCACAGTGTACAAGTTTGATCGTGTTTGCCTAATTATCCCATTAACCTGTGCCTAAAGATCCAATTACTCCAGCTGTGGGTGATTGAATAAAGGGCAACCGCAACAGATACCAGGCAGGGGACATGTGTATTCCTCATCTGTAACGTCTCTAATTGCTGGTTCAGTCTTTCACCAGGAAACTCCTATGGCAGCAAAGATAATGGAAGTGTTTCTGGGAACAGCTTCTAAACTGGCTAACACTCGTTTAAATTTTAAGTGTTTCTTATGAATAAAAGAACTTACTACACATATACATACTTACATACATGCATACATATATATGTATATACATAGTGCTCGTGTGTGTGTGTGTGTGTGTGTGTGTGTGTGTGTGTGTGTGTGTGTAAGTGTATGTGTAAGTGTGTTACGGTTCATGGGGGAGGTCAGAGGAACTCTTGTAGGAGTCAGCTCTCTCTTCCCATATGAGTCCTGTCAGTTGAAGTTGGGTCTTCAAGGTATGGCAACAAGTAAGTGTCTTTACCCACTGAGTCATCTCACTGTCCCAAGGACTCCTTTGTTTAAGATCAATCTTGTGTCCCTGGGATTAATTTAAAATTTAAAAGGCCAAGAGGCAGGGGCATGAAGTTCGTGAGTGGAGGCTACTCTGGGCTACATGTAAAGAGACAAGATGCAAAGATGAGGGAATCACAAGTAGAGTGGAGATTTAGAGGAGGATGTACCATCCATATGAGCACCAACTGGACCATGGGTTCTCCTGCCTTTTCCTTTTTCTGAATTTCAAAGGTAAGTCCACATACCATCCTATAAGGGAAAAGAATGATTTCCACTCACATATATGTGAACTACATGTGGTAAGCACTGATCTCAAAAGAGAGGACAGAAAAAAGAGCACTCACATGGCTTCCTCCAGTTTCCAAGCAGCTTGACATGATACAATTGAATTGTTGTTATCAGCCCTGTAGGGTAGAGCTGATGATGCTATCACATGATAGTGATAACAGCTAGCATTTACAGAAGAAAGGCTTCTACCGCAGTGTGTGCTAACAAGCGCTGTTCCTTAGTGGATTGTAAATGGAACGATATCACAGAACACAATAGCAGCTGCCTTAGCTTTTGCAAGAGTGGCTTAGACTCTGATGATGTTGAGTGGTAGACCTAGAAAAATAACCTGATTATCATAGTAGTTCCAAAAAAGAAAGTATACAGCTCACCTTACTCCACGTCAAAACTTAGTATAAACTATGATAACTAGGATACAGTGGGTTTTTTTTTCCCCAAAAAGATAGACAAACTGACCAATGAACTAGAATTCATTGCCTGGAAATGAGAAAACACAAATACATAGTCAGTTGGTTTTTGACAAGAGCATAAGGCAATATAGTAAAGTGTCTTCAACAGATAGTTTGGAACAAGCAGGTGATTATAGGCTAAAATATGAACTCTATGTATATGTTATGATATATATAAAAGTGGAAAATTAACTCAATATGGATAATAGACTGAAACATCAAATGAAAAACATTAAAAATAGAAGGAAATAAGGGTAGGGGGAAATCTTCATGATGATGGATTTGAAGGTGAGCCCCTGGACAAAGCACCATCTTTCCAGCCCTTGACATTTAAAATCTGATTAATTAAATACTATTCAGATGAAAAACTATGCTATGTGAAAGACTCTTATGGAAGAAAACCCAAACTACTCAATGGAATACGTACTTGCCTCTCACACAAATGATACAAATAACTTGTATCTAGAATATATAAATGATTTTAAAACCTTAAACAAGAAAGCAGCAAAACAAGCCAGGCATGGTGGCATGCGCTATAATACCAAAGCAAAACAAAAGAGAAAGCAGAATAAGGAAAGGAAAACAGGCAAAATTCTGAAGAGAAACTTGACCAAACTTCAACAAATATATAAGGGAAACAAACCTTTTAAAAGATACTCAGTATCAGAAGAGATAACTGGAATGGGGGGGGGCATTTCAGAGTGAGGTAGAAACCTAGTGCAATAAAAATTCCCAGAACTGTACAAGGATGACCCTAGCTAAGACTCCTAACAATAGGGAATATGTACCCTGAACTGGTCATTTCCTGTGACCAGGCAAGACTTCCAGTAAAGGGATTAGAACACTAACCCAGCCACATAACCTTTGACCTACAATTTGTCCTGCCCACGAGATGTGATGGGGTGAGAATAACACTGGAATTGTAGCAGTGGTCAACCAGTGACTGGTCCAGCCTGAGTCCCATGCCACAATAGGGAGCCTACCCCTGATACTGCCTGGACGGCAGAGGGGTGGATAGAACAGAGACCTAGGAGAGAACTGAACATGACTGGTTAAAAAAAAAGTCAAAGCAATGAGGCCTAATGATATTCTGCTATAATCACAGATTGGTGACTAGTCCAATTGTCATCATAGAGGCTTCACCCAGCAACTGATGGAAACAGAGGCAGAGATACACAGCCAAACATTAGGTATAGCTTGGGGAATCCTGTGGAAAGGGGGAAGAAAGGATTGTAGGAACCAGAGGAGTCAAGGACACCACAAGAAAACCCACATAATCAACTAACCTGCACTCATAAGAGTTTGCAGAGACTAAACCAACACCCAGGGAGCCTGCATGGGAATGACCTAGGCTTTGTTTATTGTTTGCTTATTTTTCCCATTTGAGTTTTTTCATTTAACATTTATTTAGTCTTTACTTTTGTGTCTTTAGTTATTTTGTTCTAAGTCCCCCTCGCCTCTCTCTGAGGAAGTTTCCTGCACCACCATCTCCCGATATCAGTGGTTTGTTTGGTTTTTTTTTTTCTGTCTATATTGATGTTTTCTAAAATACTTGTTAGGGACCTGATGTGTTTTCATTTCTATTAATTACAGGTTGATAATTATTCATAGAAATTTAGTTTCTATTATTCATAGAAACTAAAGGACAAAATAAAATGAGAACAGTTGCTAGTGAGACTGTGGGCAAAGCAGAACCCTTAGCCACTGTTGGTAGGAGCCCATACTGGTACAGCTACTTTGGAAATCAGTATGGATAGAGATTTCTTATAAATCTAAGAATGGCGGGCTGGAGAGATGGCTCAGAGGTTAAGAGCACTGGCTGGTCTTCCAGAGCTCCTGAGTTCAATTCCCAGCAACCACATGGTGGCTCACAACCATCTGTACTGAGATCTGGCGCCCTCCTCTGGCATGCGGGCATACATGAAGGCAGAATGTTGTATACATAATAAATAAATAAATCTTTTAAAAAAATCTAAGAATGGGACTTCAGTATTATCATTGCTGCCCTAAATAAACAAATCGTCCAACTGCTTTCTAAACATTTATGTTCATACCAGTACAACTCTCATCCTGGGGTTGAGAAACTCCTTTTTGCACAGGGTGACAGTTAATCCAGACAGGTGAATTTTACCAAAGTTCTAAGAATAAGTGATTGCCTTATCATCTGCACCCATCTCTTCCCCACACCCAAAGCCCTGGGAACATCACAGAAGAGAGGGCGCGAAGAACGCAAGCTCCAGAAATGGGGAAAAGTGTCATGGCATGAGGCCATTCAGACAAGTCATTGCTGCTGCAATCGTGAACACCCAGCTGCTATGGGAACTGCATGAGATTGGACACTGCAGCTTCCCATGGTAGACAGTTAGTGGCCATGAGGTCCAATCCCTTCCTGAGACACTAATGATTATTAACTGTTGCTGGATGGGGGGGTTGCAATTTTCTCTAAGGGTAGAGTCCCTGGAAAACTAGGAAGTGGAGGTTTAGAGGGAAAGGAATGGGAACTCCAGAAGGCAGCAGAAGGTGTTTGCAATCACAAGACATTGCATATATGCATGAAATTTTAAAAAATAAACAAGTCTAAAATTTAGTATATAAAATGTATTTTGTTTACTATGGTGGGTTGAATACATCACATAAATAATTTCATTGTATCATTTCTTTGTTGTGAGCCTAATTTAAACATTGAACTATGTACACCTGAATGGAAAGTCACGTGGTACTCCAAACATATGTACAGCTTTTTTCTATATCAATTAAAAATAAAGCATAAATTTGGGAATGCCTCAGTAGGTAAAGTCCTAGCCACACATGCATGAATGCTAAAGTTTAATCTCCAACAGCCATGCAAAAAGTTGGGCTTGGTGGCATGCTCTTGCTATCACAGGAAGCGAAGGCAGAAGGATCCCTGGGCTGCTGGCCAGCCAGCCCGGCCTAATTGGTGAGCTCCTGGTTAACGTGAGACACTGCCTCAAAGGAAGCGTTCCTGCTGGTAACATCCAAAGTTGTTCTTAGGCCATTACAGAAGTATGCACATTCACATACATACTTAAGAATTACAAATTAAAAATTTAAACATCTTAATTATGAAAGCAAGAAAAAATAGAAACATTCATCAACTCAGGGGTTTGTGACTCCTTGTTCACCTGCATGGAAACATCCTTTAGCACTGTGGTATCTTGTCTGATACACAAAAAAAATCATCCCCCATTTACCCTCAGTAACAATCACCAACCAACATGGGCCAAGTCAGAGGGGAGATTTCCAGCTTCCCGTTTTCCTGTACAACAGCCTTAGACATGAGCTGCCCTAAGAAGGGCACAAGTGAAAACCTGTTCAAGTCAATCGTCCGTGTTAATTATTATTAGGAAGGAAAACAGTTTCCGAAATGCTCCAGATGACAGGAAGCTAATAACCTGCGACTGTGCCTTTGGCACAGGAAGTTAATTTCCTGTGATGGAACCACAGATCCAGAGGCAAAGGTGGTTTTAGCTGAAGGTTTTTCTCCAGTGGGACTGAGGTCCAGTTGTCTGCCAAGGGAGCTCTTTGCTATCACAGAATTTTTGGTTTTTCACCATGTCCTGCCTTCATTTTCTTCATCCTCCCTGTTGTGCCGCATGTGACAGCTTCCCGAGTAAGCTATCCAAACCAGTGTCATTTCCTTGAGGCCTGCCTTGTCAGGGGAAAATCCATTGTGCCACCAATAGATGGCTCAGATGCGTGCAATTATCATCTATGAAATACATTTACTCACACCGTGAGAGTCATTCTCTCAGCCCTAATAACCTTGTGGTTCCAAGGATCCTCTCGAATCTTTTCTAAGAATGTTTGCAAGAGACAAGATGGAGCCTCAAGAATAGATATTTGAGTTAATAAGATATTACTAGACACCTTCAAAAGAGTTTCAGACAAAATTAAGGTAATTAATGCACAAATAAGTTTTTGATATAGAAACTGAATTTTCTTGATTGAAGAAAAACAACTTGAGATGAAGATATAGTTCATTGGTAGTATACCTGCCTCACAAGTCCAAAGCCCTGGAGGTGATCAACAATACTTCAAGAGAAAGAATGAGATTTGGGGGAAGAGAGACACATCCATACACACACACACACACACACACACACACACACACACACACACACACACCATACATATATATCATAAATATACACACCACACAAACACATACAGGTTGAGGGAAGATTGCTTCTAACTATCAGAGATACTGCAATGGCCCACAGTGATGGCCCACATCAACCCATCATCCAGTCATCTAGTTGTACTTCAAGGAATCGACAGGTAAGGCATTTCCAGCTGTGCAGGGAATTCAGCTTGGCTTCGTTAGTACTGTTGAATGTTTCCTGTTTGAACTGCCACCTGCCTGTCCACCTGTTCACTTGTCTGGACTTCCTATCCATCCATGCTCCTGTTCATCCATATGTCCACAGCCCTGCCCTTTCAATTCTACAGCTAGATGAGTCCTTTAGCTCCGTTCTACCTTGTAGTCTGATGGCAGCAGTAACAGCAACAGTGCCTCTTCCCTTGGATGGATACTATCTTGCCAGTACAGCCTCCTCTACAGTTCTCCCTGCTGTCTCCTTGAGGTTAACCCCAAGCAAAGTGGGATAGCCAGAAAGTTGCTGCCAAAGCCATCACTGTACCTTGTGGGTTTGTTATTTAATAAATTCTAAACATTTTCACCCATGCTTCTCACACAACACACTCCTGACACTTTGAGAAGGAGAGAGAACATTCAGTCAAAGACAGCCATCACCAATCAGGTTGAGGCTAACTTTGCTTCCTTTGCCCAAGAATATTTAGCAACACCTACAGATATTTTGGGTTACCACAGCTGGAGAAAAGCTGCTTCTTCCTTCTACAAAAACACCCTTCACTGCCCTGGAAAATTTCACAACGAAGAATTATCCAGCCTGTCTTTGTTATGGTTTCTGTGAAGAGACACCATGACCACGGCAACTCTTATAAAGGAAAACTTTGAGTGTCTGGCTCACAGTTTCAGAGATTTAGTCCAGTGTCATCATGGCAGGACATGGCAGCGTGCAGGCAGATGTGATTTTGGAGAGGTAGCTGAGGGTCCTACATCTTGTAGGCAACCGGAAGTAGTTTGAGGATCACACTGAGTAGAGCTTGAGCAAAAGAGACCTCAAAACCTGTCCCCATAGTGACACAATTCCGCCAACAAGACCACACCTACTTCAACAAGGCCACACCTCCTAATAATGCCACTCCCTCTGAGGGCCGTTTTCTTTCAAGGCATCACACAGCCCAAGAGTCAGTAGATTGAGGCTGAGGAATCTGACTGTAAGGAACTTTACTAGAGGGCTTCATGCACTCTCTGGAAATACAGAATCCAAATGCTGCTGGTAGAACGGACACTTGTGGGAAAGGAATGACGACACTACCATTCTGCCATCAGGCCCAAACAGCTGAAAGAACCTTACAAACACTGGACTACGTAAAGATGCCACTGTGATAGGGACCATCTACACCCCTTGGGCCACAGTTAAGCAAAGCTCGGGTATCTGTAGAGGGCCACAGAATCATATCCCTGGAACTTAACAGGTGTCTACTTATGGACACCCGTTGTTCTCTGAGAGTACTCTAGGAGTTCCTCCTGAGCCTCCTGACATGAGGCTGTAGCCAAAATCTCCAGACACCAGTGTTGTGGGGGAGGGGCAAGGGGAAGAACCAGTACTGGAGACTTTTTACCCCAGTGGAAACCATAGAAAAGACTTTCCTTTTCAAATAGCCTATACTTCACTTCTTGATCCTAAGCATAAGAAAGAACGGCTCACAACTATACAGGCTGTGACTGGAGAACTATGGGTATTATCCCGTGAAGCACTCCAGGTATTTTACTGGCTGCTGCCCAACTACTTGACAGGCTGTGGCATTTGGTGCAATAGTGCAGCAAGCAAGCCTGGGCCTGCTTTTATTTGTATTCACATTATTTGAATGAGATTCATCTGGTGCCACTTTCATTAGCTAATGTGACTCATTATCCTTAGCATTGTGATTAGCCATGTTCCCTTCCTCATATATTCAAGATTCTGCACTCTCATCAAAGCCAGTTTCCCAGCCTGGGACAGAGCCCCATGTAGCCCAGCCTGACCTCAAAGTCATTCAGCCTCTGAGAACATTGGACTCTCAAATGCTCCTGACTTCATTTCTCAAGTGCCAGAATGGCAGGGCTGCTCCAGCATGCTTCTTTCCACAGTCAAGTCATGGCCTGTGGCATGAGAATAATGGATCTAGAGCACCAGGCCTCTAAAAGACCTCAGTCTTTCTCCAATTTATTTATTTCAAATATATTTTCCTGAGATTCCTTAGGACCCTTCTCAGCAATCTCTGGGAATATCCTGAGAAGTAATCTCAACCTAGTGAAAAATGTATTTAAAAGAAAAAAGAGGAGCCCGGTGGTGGTGGCGCACGCCTTTAATCCCAGCACTTGGGAGGCAGAGGCAGGCGGATCTCTGTGAGTTCGAGACCAGCCTGGTCTACAGAGCTAGTTCCAGGACAGGCTCCAAAGCCACAGAGAAACCCTGTCTTGAAAATCCAAAAAAAAAAAAAAAAAAAGGAGCAACTACTCAGAACTCACTAGAGTATTCTTGATAGCAATATCTAATTAGTAATACAGGGGGGAAAGATGCTCACATATCCAGGCATATTTTGAGAAGGATTCTCATTGGGGAAACTCAGGATTTACAGCTAAAAGAGAATGCAGAATAAGGTGAAAAATAGCTATAGCTCGGGTTAGTTCTCAAGGATATCAAGAAACTATTTTGCTGTTACTTTGGTCAGTAAAACTCTGTCCAGGCAACTTTGTCCAGCTCTAAACTGTTTCTCTGTTTCAGCTGGGACCTCTTTTAAGCTTGGAAACTAACACAGCCCAGGACACCCTCAGTTTCTCTCTTGCCCAACCAAAAAGTCCAGTTCTAAACCCTATGCTATCTCCTCCTCCTATGTTCTAGTTAGTCTTATTTGCTTGCTTCCAGAGCACAGAATTGCAAGAATCATGGGGCTGAGATTGTGCCCAATCAAAAGAGCTCAGGGATCTGCTGTCTTAGTGGCAATCTATCCTTAGTTGTAGTCATATTGGGAATCTCCAAATCTCCCAAGAGATAAGCCATCAGCCATGTCTATGTGACCTCAATGGCAGATCACAGCAGTTCCAAGCAGGTAGCTCTTCCCTGTCCCTGTGTTCACCTTATCTTGTCTAAAGCCACAGGACTCAAAAAAACACAAGAACAGACTCAGTAACCCCTGTGACCTTTCTATGGACTCTAGGACCTAGATCAGACCCCAGATAGTGCAGAAGATGTATCTGGATACACATTTGAATCCTGTTTAGTGTTCTGGACTGAGTTGGAGTTGTGTGATTATTGGATCAGAATGATGTCTTAATTCCCAAACAAGGGACCATTTGTTTCTTATCTGAGAGGTATGACCTGCCTGAGGTTCATCCAAGGGCAGAAAAGGAACTAATCCACAAATGACTCAATGAACTGAAGAGGAGCTTTGAATGAAAACTCACACTGCCTTGCTTTGTGCTCACTCTGCAGAATCCAACTTAGTCAATGAACCAGTTATACCTTGATTTCATTTTTGGCGGGATGCCTGCCAACCTCAAATGAAAGTCTATTTCTTTTTTCATATGCACTCAACCGTCAATTCCTCTCCAAACACCTTCTCAAAGAAAAGCTCTTTATCTGTCTTTATAATAACTTTGGCACATTAAAAGATGAGAGCTAGAACTCCTCGGACCATCCTGGTAGTCAGAATGTGGACACAGAACTGAAGTGTTACCGCTAGTCTATACATTTCTTATGGTTGAACCAGAATTAGTATAGAAAACAGCATAACTATGGACTAAGAAACCACAGATTTCAACTTGTTCTTGTCACAGTGAGAAACGCACATACAGCGGAACACTTGCCGCAAGGAATCGAATTCTCTACACAAGTGGCTTTACTTCTGTCTGTCCACAGCCCTGTGTTTCCACCCCTTATTATTTTTAAGCTTCTTCATAAGAATGTTTGGCCTTGATCAGACAGAAACTGGAAGAAAACTACAAATCTAGATGTGCCTCCTCTGGATGGGGAATGCATGCATACACATTTGCGCATTCTCTTTTCCATGGTTTTGATGAGTGTTCTATGAAACACACCATAATGCTGGTGTGTTAGAAGCAAACGCTGCATGCAGTTTTGCTCGGTAAACTGCCGCTAGAGTACCAGAGTGCATTCCGCGGCCATCTAGACAGGGTACGTAACGAGCATGTAGGATCATTTCTACACTGGCCTCGCTACTCATCTTGCCAAATTAGACTTCCTTACTGCCAAGTTGATAGGTGTTGCCAATTTCTTCCTCACCCTGGAAAATGATAGGGCTTTGTCCTTTCTAATGAAAGAAAGGGTTTTTAAGCAGAATCAAAGCACCTGCATCCCATGCTTGGCCTCCCTCTCGCCTTGAGAACTACTTCAGTGGATCCACAGTGCCTGGGGGCACTTCGAGGACCAGGGGCACAACAGACATTATAATATCTACTGCTGTGTTTGGAAAAATTAAAATACAACCCGCTTAGAGAAGAAGTACTTTCCTTCAAATAATTGAACATCTGGGGATTTTAGTGGGGCATTTGGTACCTGTAACATCTTCAGCTAGAATACCTTCTCCCAGTTCATTACTTAAACAATATGCACAGCCATTTATAAAGTGATACCAGAGCAGCTACCTGACTTGGAGACAGAAGCCTTGACTGGATAAATAAACAGACCCAAGTGAAGAGCTGCATCCATCTCCCTGCACTTGAAAACTGTAAGTCATTGATCTCTTGGACATTTTTAAATTTTCATGCATTTGGACCAGGGCCATTTGGTTCAGGTAGCCTTGTTAAAAAGGGATTTGCAGGTCTTTGCAGTGTTACAGCCCTGCCAAGTTAGAATAACTCAAGACAAGGTCAGTGTCTAGGACTCTCTTGTATTAAATCAGCAAGTGAGCTTATATGCATTGCAGATGCCTTGCCCATGAGATCGCCTGTCTAAAGCAATCTGCTGAAAGGTGATAGGGTTGAAGCATGGGCTAGACAACATGCATATGGCACAGAGTTTGTAATATTCTAAGTGGCATCCACTGTGTCCCCCTGGGTCAAGACAGGAGCAATATTGGTAAATCAATAGTTTAATCCAGGCGAGACAAGACTGCTTATCAAAACTCTTTCTCATTAAACAGAATTCTGTTGAACAAAAATTCTTTACTGACTTAGTTGGCAAGAGCCATCCTGCATCATATGGTGCACCCCTCTCCCACCAAATCAGTAGCTAACAGCTACACTCTCCTGCGTCCCTGCTCTGACAGACGGTTTGCTGAGCAGACCAAGTGCTCTCCTTATGCTGAGGCACATGGTCATTAAGGAAATTCTGACAGAATGAATTGTAATTATGGAGAATTGGGAGAGTGGTGACACTATTCAAATATTAAGTCATAACAGAAATGACTAAATCACACACAACATTCAAAAAACTGCAGACATATACAATGGCTCACCTACAATTTCAGAAGAAATGTTTTCAGATAATCACTGATCAAATCAAGGGAGGGGAGAGATGTTTTTCTGTCTTTATGCACAAACCTACCTGTTTTCATTCAAAACTGAGAGACAAAGAGACAAGATGATCTAGTCCCATGCCTGGTTCTAAAATATTCTGTGTGCTGCTATTAAAAGGGGGGGGAATACAAATAAAACATGAGTCTGAATAAATTAGGAAGCTTCCCTGCACTTCTGTGCTCTCAAACAAAGAACTTAAGAGTTAACAAAGAGCCTCCTCCCTAGCGCCTTGCAAAGCCAGAAGAGCAAGTGCTGGATGCAGGCTTGAATGGGATGCTTTCCTTACACCTCAAAAGTGGCCCCTGGAGGCTGGACGCTATAATCCTGCTGAGGGGTCGTGATGCTGACACTTGTCTGAAAAGCCCTTCTCCTACAGAAGGTAAGAGAACCACAGTTACACCCATAATTCTACCTATGGGCACATTCTGTTCCCCATTTTTTCTTTTGAGCTTCTGTCAATCAACAGTTTTCAACAGATGAAGAAGACAAGTGCGCCAGGGCCCCGGAAGACTGGGGTACACACGTCTGCACAGAGAGACATGACACCGCTCCTGCCACCTGGGTCAAAGATACAGATGCTCAGATAACAGTTCAGTTCAAGACTCAGAAGAGCATGGTTTTATAAATTTCCAAATGGAGATATAAATAATTTACATACGTTCCTCAAGTATTAAGGCACTCTTAGAGATATACGCCTGGACATGGGCTAGGGTGGTAACCAAGTAGAATTCTGCTTTTTTCTTGTTTGTGGTAGAAGTTTGCCTCTTTGGAGAATAACTGCCCTTGAGGAATTACTGACAATGAAAAACCTCACTTCTGGAACTTCTGTCTTCAGCTAAACAATCCAGTTTTCTTTATCACCTGTGTGCATGGTGGTTTGGTTTTTTTGTTTGTTTGTTTATCCAAAGCATAAACTGCTTGCTTTGCTCCAGTGAGTTGAACTAAAGGGCATTCCAAGGAAAAAGCAAAGCAAAGGTACCCGCTTGTCCTTAGGTGACAGACATGAGACACAGGAGAGTCTGTCTTGGTGCTTGTTGTGAAACTGACTGAATGGTGTCATTATGAGATTATGTTGTCCCAATAGCTGGAACTATGTGTTCCCTCCAGAAAGGACTGCACAGGCTCACTGGTATGGGACCTTTCGGAGAGCAGCCCGTGGTGTGGTTTCGCTAATTGTGCCCTAGGGAGAGCTCTGCACACAACAGGAGAGTCGAATTGAATTTCTCAGGCAACTGTGATTGGAATCGTGACCTTCAACTCCATGTATCCCTGGGGAGATTCAGGAACCATCAGAGAAGAGACCCATTGTTAAGGAATAGTTTGAGGTTTTCAGAGTTTGTCCCCAAAAGTATATAATGGTTAGGGCTCTGGGATTAATGAAAGACGTCCACTGTTCATTCAGAATCTCCACTATTAGTACAGACACTCTGGCAGTTAATAAACGCCCATGTCCTTAGTTTCTTCTAAATCCTTTTGTCTCCTGAGGGAATCCCTCAGGGTCACCAAGTACAGAGTCTGAGTAAACCATAGCTAGCTATCAGCAGCTTCCAAATATGGAAATGATGCTGTGACCCACTTCCCATCGTTTCTAGTTGTCAAAACAGAAGCACACTGAGGAATCAGTGCTCCTTCTCCACTTTAGCAAGCAAATAATTAGACACTGGGTGCTTATAGTCCAAGTAAGCTCATGGAGCTATATCATTAGTTCATAAAACTTCTATGAGGCTTTAGCATTATCTTTGAGTTATAAATAAGTGTACCAAACCATGAGCTAAGACTTTAAAAAAATATTCTATAATAACTTTAGAACATTTTCATCAATTTTTTTTTAATTTCAATGTAACCTCCCTCCACAATTAGTTAGCATGTACTCAGGTAATGCATATATTCCCAAAGCATAATTATGACAGCAAAAACAATCCATTGGCGATAAAGTGATGTGTAGGATGTCTGAAAGTTGATCCAACCTTAGCATTAACATCAGCTATAGAAACAAGGAGAGTCACTTGTGAAAACACAGACCTGACTAACCTGCCACAGCCTTTGTGAACGATGTAATTCACTCACAGATCATATCCTGAACAACTTTTTTCCTGATCATTCTGCTAAACAATAAGATGTCAGAGTAAACATGAACGGTTTCTGCAATTGAGGACCTATAGCCCAATAGCCAGGCAGCTGGAGCAGAATGAGAACAAATGCACCAAGGGGCAGCCTAGGTGACTACAACGGCGGAAAGAAGGACCTTTCAATAGATCTTCAAGGTCAAGGAAGACATGTACCTGGAAGAGATGACTGAATACATAAAGAAAAAATATGCCTAATTAATGTGGCATGGGGATGCAGGTGGGAACCTGGGCATGTTGCAGTCAGGGCAATACTCTCTGGCCTATCTATTTCTGTTTTGAGTGTGTGCTAGCTTCTACCAGCCTTGTTTTAAAAAGGCATTTAGCAATAAGAAACAGAGTGTTCAAAGAAATTGATATTCTTGAATATATTCAAGAAATATATATATATATATATTTGCATAGTTAATAAAAGAGCCAAAGAGTAACAACAAGTTTGTATGACCCCTATTGCTTCAGAGCAGAAAGAGCAGCAGACAGGAGTCAGGTAACATGAATTCTATTCTGTCAGCAAATCCCAGTGCAATCTGCAACAGGCCATCCACCAGTGCTGTTCTACTTCGGGTATCTAAAAATGGAGACTTAAAACCGACACTCTATGAAGTTCCTTTGGTGTCCCGGCACACATTTAATTCTCTCATGCTCAGGCGCTCCAATCTCTAGAAAACACTGTTCTTAAAGAACAACAACTAACAAAATATACATGTATGTTTTGCTTTATTGGTATTTCCATTAGTCATTTCCCTAATACAGAAGAGGCAACATTTTATTATACAAGCGCTCTCTAAAGCAGACTGCAATTGTTTTCATGATGAATTACTATTTTGGATCAAGGATTCATTTCAAATAACTCAGATATTTGTGCCAGACCACAATTCATATCATTTCAACACTGCCCATTTGTTTCACAGTGGTTGAGTAAAGAACTAGATCTATTATTGAATTTTTGTGGTTACATCTCATATTCAATTAATTTAGAATTTCATTTTTTTAATTGCTGGTATCCCATGGGGAAGCTAACGTTCTAAGTACAATGAATAAGACGCTCAAGTTTCTTGAAAAATAAAAGGTTAAAATGCAGCAAAATGTCTTTTCATGATTAAAAGCATTTCTAACAATTTTAACTTAGAGTTTCCTTAACACTGCCCATTTTAGAGATATTCTTTTGGGGTACCCCTGGGGTTAAAGGAGATAAAATGGGTTTAGGGAGATTACAAAGTTGATATGGTGCTTGTCCTGCAAAACTCAGGACCTGGGTTCCAACTGTAGGTCCCACATAAGAAGGTGCATGCTTAGAGCTCCTAAGCTGAGGGCCTGAAACAAGTGAGCAGACTGGGGCCAGCCAGTCCAGCCTAATCTGTGAGCCTAGGGGCAGGCCCTGTCTTTAAAACACAAAACAGACAGGCCTAGAGGAACGATGTCCAGCATTGACCTTGATATACTCATGCACACTCATGCATCTACACACATCGTATGTGCATGCGCACATATAGAGAAAAATGATCCGTAAATATTTTCCATATCGAGTATCATATTTGAGCCTCACAATAACTTATCTCCTAAGGTTGGTATAAGACACTCCCAGAGGCTAGGTGACTTAAACAACATAGATGTACACTCTTCCACTCTAGAGACCCATACTCTAGAGGGTCCATGCTTCCTTCAGGGCTCTACGTCGAACCCTTCCACATCCCTATCTCCCCAATATGGATGGCCATTCAAACCTGTTCTTCCTTAGCTTGAAGATGTATTCCCCAAATCTCCCCATGGGTCTCCATAGCTACATCCACACCTTCCCAAACAAATTACAGTAGGATCCACTCATCCTCATGATCTCATCTTAACTTGATTAAATACGTAATAAACCTTTTCCACATCAGAACATCTTCATAGCTCTGCCGAGTTAAGCTTTCAATACTTTGAATGGTGTAACACAGCCCATAATGTGAAGCCTAGAGACAGTTATTTCCATCTTATATATAAGTAAATGAAGACATAAAGCACCTAAGTGGCTTCTCTAAGGTCATGTGGAACAGAAACAGATTCATTGTGTAATTCATAAACAAGCTTTTCTTAACAGAGCGGTGTAGGAAGCCACCAAATCAGTTAACAATCTGCCTGGGATCCAAATTCATACCACTTTGCTGCTTAGAAACGAGTCTTACCTCTAGTCCAAACAGCACGAACCTGTGGGCATGCCAGGTCATTGTTATCAAAACCAAATCCATTCGCCTTGGGGTATAATTCTATCATGTTATGTAACTCTGATTAGGAAAAAACATACTTCCTTTCTAAAACACATTTTATAGTTTCTATTTTCAGTTAACTTAGGGATATAATAATAAAGCCATTCTTTAATGGACTTCATTCATAACCTCAAACATTCTTTGGCTGCTGTGTACGGTGCTGATAAAACCTGGAGAACTCTGTGGCATATGAGACATGCTGGAACTTTCCCCTTCAGACCACATGCCAAGAAATACTTCATTTTGGGTCACAGGATAAAAGGGACAAAGATAAAACAGTGATCTTTCAAGTGGCAGCGTAGGCGTCCTAAGGAAACAGAGCTGTTTCTTTCCTCAAACCCCTGCTCTGATTATCAGTTGTGTCCTCCAGCGATGCAACAATCTTCGCATAAGCATCCTCCTCTCCGGGATTTCATTTGCTTGATAATTATGTTGGTTCAGCTAAGAAAAGTAACTGTGTGTTAGGGTACCAGGTGTAAGTGAAAGCATCCCAGTGGCCTCACGGGTCAGGGTATCAGGTGTAAGTGAAAGCATCCCAGTGGCCTCATGGGCCAGGGTACCAGGCGTAAGTGAAAGCATCCCAGTGGCCTCA
>NC_022018.1:51165495-51168446 GCF_000317375.1 Microtus ochrogaster | reverse complement strand
GGGCCAGGGTACCAGGCGTAAGTGAAAGCATCCCAGTGGCCTCATCTCTGTAGCTGCGATGATGGTTTAAATGAGGATCTGTAAAGAATTGTTTTAGGATTATTTTAGAACTCTTTTTGCAGTTGCTGTTGTCTGAATGATTTAGTTGTAAGGCGATCTGTCATGATTCTTGACTGTAACCTAAAGACACAAGCTCTAGAAATTGGTAGGATTACTAATAGCACACTTGTGGGGGGGGGGAACAGTAAAGTCAATGAAAAAGCCAAATTCTGAATGATTGTTGATTTTGAATTTAATTGATAAAGCCAGACCCATGGGCTTTTTAGGATGTCTTGAAAACTGTACTTACCTGTAATAGCTTTTATTTTTTATCTATGAATTCCTTTACCAACATTGGCTGAGTATCTACTACATACTGGGGATATGGCAAGGAATAGGAAATACATAATCTCGAGGTCCTTCCCATAACAAAACAACATCATGTCATCTACTCAGATGCTGGTACATGTGGATCCATACCGTATCTTTGCCTTCTGCTCTATCAAGTCCATATAACTTATTCACAAATCAAGATAACTGAATCAAAGTAACTCTAATATTTCTCTCCATTCCTTCTCTTCTAGCAACAAGTTCAAGCCACCCCATATTCTCAACACAGTAACTAACTAAGAATACCCAATGCATTGAGTGTTTCTTAAATTCAAAAGTTACTAGAAAACTACTGTGGTCAGAGACTGGCCTTAGAGGGTCCAGTTTGAAGTCAAAGCAGAGGAAAGTGCAACAGAGGTATGCCAAGAATCCTACTTCAGAGGCCAAAAGTACACAGTCCAGCATGGTCTTGATCACTGTGTCAATACTAGCTGAGACACTAGCATTATGTAATAATAGCAGTTCATAAATAAGACTTGCATGAATTTATGGGCCTCTGTCAAACTACTATCATTTGGGTATTTTTTTTTAATTAAGGACAAGGTCTCATTATGTCCTCCTTATTGGTCTTGAACTCACTGTTGAACAGACTGACCTGGAATTCACAGAAATCCACCTGCCTTTACCGCCCAAGTACTGGGATTAGAGATGCATGCCACTACATCCAGCAAGAGGCAGTAAAGAAAATACATTTAATAAAAAAGTCATCTTTGTATGACATTTACTTTGTTTTATGAGATAAGAAGCCTCACTGTCCTGATATTCACTAAAATTTCCAGTAGAGTTGGATCTGTATCTTGCCTATCGCTGAAACTCCAGCCTGAGGACAGCATCTGACATTCAGTAAATATTAGCCGAATGGAAGAACCAGTGAAAATGTGATAGTTAATGAGGACCTCAGGGCAAACCAGAAGCAGCCTGTGTCCAGACTGCACTGTATAATTAGAAGGCTATAAGTCCTTAATTCTCTGTTCACCCATATAAGTTATTCATACTAAAAACACATTTTTTTCACTTCTTAAAGGACAATAAGACACAGAAATAAACTGGGCAAGGGCATGTCCCCACAGGTCTATGGGAAACACATACTAGCAAAAAATTCATTTAGTAAACATTGTAAAATCATGGCTATGTCCAAAAGGCATGAACACACATAAGATACAGGGCTGGGACTATAATTCGGTGGTCGCATGTTTGTCTAGCTTGTGTGAGGGTATAAGTTCAATTCTGAGCACCAAGAAAATTAAAGATAGAGTATGAAGGTACTCTATTGTTCCTCCAAGAGTGTTCTGGCACACTCAACCTGACACAGAGACTTTGTTAAACATCACAAGATAAACAGTGTGATAAAGCTCACTTAAAACACCACACCTGGTACTGCAGTATTTTCTAAGCATGTCGTTAGAGATGCTGCAGCACTTACCATTCTGGAGCCTTCTGTGTAAAAATCAACAGAAGACACATGTATCAATCACGCAAAACAATAGATTTTGTAACAGAATTTGGATCATGCTCATCTCCTCACCCCATCTTATTCCCTCCCCTTCCCCCACCCAAGGTTCATTCTTCCCCCCAAACAGCCTACCTTCTACTTCCATGTGATTTTCAATGTTTCTCTCTTCTAACTCCACATATAAGTCTGGGATATCTGTCTTACTCTAAAGGCTCAAGAATCATCCAGTCACAAAGCAAAATTTGTGGCTAAAGAAATGGCTCAGTAGTTGAGAGTACTGACTACTCTTGCAGAGGACCCTGGTTTGATACCCAGCACCCACATCCTGCCTCACAACCATCTGTAACTCTAGCCCCAGGAGATCTAATGCCCTGTTCTAGACTCCTTGGCACCAGGTAGGCATAGAGTACACAGACATATTACACATCTGTGCATATGTGCTTATTGAGAGAGAGGTGAAACTTCACTAGACATGTTGCCACTATAAATATATTCACCAGGAACCAAGACTCCCTTTTTCCAATTCTGCCTTTAAGGTTATCTGTTTTGGAACAAGTGTAATCCAACTGAACACTGGAGATTTCTCAACTCACTTGACCGTACTTATAGATAGATGGACCCTAGAAAAACAAAAGGGATAGTACCATTTTTCATGCTAACAACTACATAACTATTCTTTCCAGCAGTAAATCAATCAATATCAAGAAAGTAAAAGCTCGAACCCGATTTGTAGGCAAGGAACATGTAAAATCAAAGTAACTGGAAATACCAGTACATGGCGGATTGTCTATTCATTCTCAGGGCTCCACTGCACCGGGTCTCATTTGCAGTCCTTAGCAGCATCACTGTCTGGCACGCTGCTCTTAGGAGACAACTTTTGGAGCAGCCAAGTTCCCACTCAAAATTACGTTGATTGGAGAAGCTGGCACAATGCTTACAATAGGCAATTGGAAGAATGGGATGCTGTTAGCTCACTGATATTGGAGCAGTGAATAGACACTGGGAAAACTAGTGTTGTTTCTGTTACTTAAACCTTTCAGAAAAAGAAGGAGAAGGAGGAGGAGGAGGA
>NC_022018.1:51149020-51165395 GCF_000317375.1 Microtus ochrogaster | reverse complement strand
AGGAGGAGGAGGAGGAGGAGGAGGAAGAGGAGGAGGAGAGTCATGCCTAGAAAAACAGAGTTAAGTGGTGGAAATCACTCAGACCAAAGTTCAAATCCCAATTTTTCAGGCAGCAACTCTCTCTGAAATATTAATTCAATTCTTAGTTATTGCCTATTCTTTATTTCTAATGTCTGTGAATGTATTGTGTGAATGTACATATGTATGCATGTTTGCATGTATATGTGTGTGCATGCATGTATAGCCCCAAGGTTGATGGTAGATGTTTGTATCTCTCAATTGCTGTCCTCCTGATTGAACATAGGACTTGCTTATACAGTTAGTCTAACTAGACAGCTTGTCTAGTCTAACTAGATCTGCTGGTTTTGAAGTTATATATAGGCTACCATGCCTACCTGACCTTTACCTGGGCTCTTAGGTTCTGAACTCTAGTCCTGAGGCTTGTATAGAAGAAACTTATACTCAGCCATATACTCAGCCTTTGATTCTTACTCATTAAACAGGCTGGATATACCTACCTGCCCAAATTAAAAGAATTAGCTATAGACAAGTAATAATATAATTATATCACGCAGTTAACATATAAGCGTTGGCTTATATACATGGTGCTAAATAAAGAATATCTACAGTTTCATACATCTGGTTCCAAACATCATGATTAGCAGTAATAGTGGAGGCTTATTTCCTCTCAGAAAGAAGAAAATTTCCAAAAGTTCAAATTGCCTAAAGTTCAAATCTGCTAGACTGTGGATTATGAGATGCTGGATTCCCCAACATTAAGAGCCTTCTGGCAAAGCCAAATGACCTTTTGCTAAGCATGGAATTCAGTACATCCTTAAGTCCCATCGTGCAAATGCTGAGCCTTCTATTGTGCCTTGGAACAACTGATAGATTCTGAAACAATGAGCACAATGTTCCTGATTATTCTTGAAAAGCAAAGATAATGATATTAGACAGAAGGCAGGAAATTTGTCACAAGACATCAAATTTGCTTAAATGCTAACTTTGCATGTCCAAAAAATTAGTATTTAGATGCATGATTTTTTTCTAGCAGTTGACTTAGGAAAACAGAAAGGTCTAAATGTTCCGCAGCCTCTGGCTTCTAGTTGTCTGCTTAAATAGCTCTCACTGTTCTGCTCCATCTTTATCTCTCCAGTTGAGGAGCAGACCTGACAGAGGTACTTAAGAAAGTGCTGTAGATCAACCCTAGGAAAATATTCATTTACTTCCAATTCATCAGAATATGCCCTGGAAGTTTTCAACCCTAGGCATCCTTCATTTCTCAGTTGGATGGAGTTATTTCTTTCTGTTCTCTCTATTCCACCCAGAAATAAAAAAACAAAACTCATTCTCATCTCATGAGCAGTTTTCCTCTCTTGTCTGAAGGATTTGCATAGTGGGCCCTAGGAAGGATTCCAGTCTCTCAGTGAAATTTCCCAAGGCTTTTTTGTCACCTGATGGAATCCTCACATCCACCACCCACAGAAAAGTGGGTTTCTTCATTGTATTTTTCCTCTCTCTTGTTTTTGTTTGCTTATGTTTTGTTTTGAGACAGGGTCTCATTATGCAGGCTTGGCTGTCCTGGAACTCTGAAATGTAAAACAGGTTGGCACCACATTCACATAGACCCCCTTACCTCTCTAGTGCTGGTATTAAAGGTGTGCACCAGCACAGCCAGCTTTCTTCACTGAATTTTAATACATTTTCTTTTGTAGAAATGTATCTCTGTGATCCTAGAAAAGCTCAGAACCATGGAAGAGAAATAGACTCTGAATTAAACATAGACTCCTTGTGAAATCCATGAAAGTGGGTGTGTTGCAAAATTTCCATGTGCTTAACTAGGTAAAAGTCCATGACTTTATCAGATATTTAACTGTATAATATTCAAGAACATGTTAATAACAGGTCAGATGTCCCCACTAATGCAATAGTGGCATGAGGTTTATGAGGATAACCAATCACTTCTGATTGAATGTGAAGTCTACTCTATACAATATAATTAATGCCTGGCACTATGAATTTGTTCAAAACCCCTTCCTTCAGGAGGGCATAGGCTCTAGGAATAAACATATTAATATTACTATTACCTTACTAAATTGACACATTGTCAAACTGCCATCTAATTTTTATATTCAAATATTCGTATTCTTCTCAACCCTGGCAAGAGAAGCTTCTTCTGCAGTGGGCAGCAGTTACTAAAGACTCACAAGGGTCAAAGGGCTGAGAATAAACAGCTCCTGAATGCTCAAATTTAAATGGGACAACTATATAAATCTTTCAAGGTTCACAGAATAAATGAGGAGGGCAGGAAGGACATAAGATTCAGGGGATGAGGAAGAGTGCTATGAAATATGTGGTCTCCTAGGTATGACATGGCCATTGCAGGTCACACTCAGCAATAGTTATTACCTGCATGTGACCTACACAAAGTGAAGCTAACAAAATCAGCCAACTTTCAAGTAGGCAGTAGTAACTGAATTCAATGTGTTACAACAAATAGAGAACATGAATGGAGATGTGACATATTGGGGTGTCTAGAGGAAGTAGAGACAGAAGTAGGGGGATAATACAATCAAGATACAGTGTAGGCATGTATGAAGTTGTCAAAGAAAAAGTATAAGGTGTTTAAAAATGAGCTAAGAACTGATGTATTAGTTACTTTTGTTTATAAATAAAATACTTGAAAGAGCAACTTAATATTAGTTAGCTCTACTCTGCCCTATCACAGGCCAAAGCAACTTCTTTATTCATTAACCAATAAAGGCAACAAATATACAGAAGAACTTCCTACATCAAAAGTTCAAGTGAATCAAAGACATGATCATAAATCCAAATACAGCATATGATAGAAGAGAAAAGGGGAATGCACTTGAATGCATTAGCATAGGAGGAAACTTTCCAGACAGAGCACCAATAATAGCTCAAACACTAAAATCAGTACTCTGAGATTCCATCTTACACCTGTCAGAATGGCTGAGATCAAAAACACAAATGACAACTTATGCTGGAGAGGATGTGGAGTAAGGGGAATACTCCTCCATTGCTGGTGGGAGCACAAACTTACACAACTACTTTGAAAATCAATATGGCAGTTGGGAATTAATATACCTCAAGACCCAGCTATACCATTCATGGGCATATACCCAAAGGATGTTTAATCATACTAAAAGAAAACTTTCTCAACAAAGTTCATAGCAACATTAATCATAATAGCCAGAACCTGGAAACAACCAAGATTTCCCTCAACCAAAGAATAGAGAGAAAAATGTGGTGCATTTACAAAATGGAGTATTACTCAGTTGTTTAAAACAATGATATCATGAAATTTGAAGGCAAATGGATAGAACTAGAAAAAAAAACTCATCCTGAGTGAGGTAATGCATACCCAGAAAAACAAACATGATATGTACTCACTTGTAAGTAAATACTATATGTAAGGTAAAGGATAACCATGTTACAGTACACAGATCTAGAAATGATGGGTAACAGGTGGGCTCAAGGAGGGACGTTAGGATCTCCCTGGGAAGGAGAAATAGAAGAAATTTCGTGGGTTGTCTGTGGGAGGGGGGAAATGGAACATGGAGGATCAGATTGTGGGAACATGGAAGCAGAGAGTACTGAAAGATGACCGGAAAGGGGAGGCATTTCAGGGTCAGGTAGAGACCTAGTGCAAGGGAAACTCGCAGGAATCTACAAGGATGACACCAGCTAAGACTCCTAGCAATAGCAGATACGTAGCCTGAACTGGCCATCTCTGATGACCAGGCAGGACTTCCAGTGGAGAGACTGAGGCACCAACCAGCCATATAAGCTCTGACTGGCAGTCTGTCCTGCCTTTGGGATGTGCTGGGGTCAGGGTGGCACAGAGATTGTGAGAGTGGCCTGACACATAATTAACAAAAACTCAGGGTCAGAAATTGAAGATCCAAAAGGCAAAACAGCCAGCCACTGGCTCTTACCTTGACCTCAGTCTGAAAATGGCAATCCTGCCTCCAGGAAACCTCAGAATGAGACTGTGTCTGAGAGCTGTCTCACCCCATCTTATATACCTCTCTAGGGCTGGGATCAAAGGCACACACCACTGGGTTTAAAGGCATGCACCACCTGATTTCTATGGCAACGAGGGTGGCTACTGGGATTAAAGGTATGTGTTACCATTAGCTGGTCTGTAAAGCTGACCAGTGGGGCTGTTTTACTCTCAGATCTTCAGGCAGTCTTTATTAAAATACATTTGAAATGCCACTACAGTGGCCAACCAATGACTCATCCAGCCTGAAACCCATGCCGCAAGAGTGACACCTGACACTGCTTGGAGCACCAGGACCCAGAGGCTGGATGTCCCAGACATGAAGGATAGAACCAAACATGCCTGGAGAAAAAAAATTGAGTCAATGTAATGATGCCTAACACATTCTGCTATACTCACAGATCGGCGCCTAGCCCAATGGTCATCAGAGAGGCTTCATCCCACAGCTGATGGAAATAGGTGCAAAGACCCACAGTCAAATATTAGGCTGAGCTCAGGGAATCCTGCTAAAGAGAGGGAGGACAGATTGTAGGCACCAAAGTGGGCAAGAGACCCCCCTCCAAAAAAAACTCACAGAATCAACTAACCTGGGTTCATGGGCGCTCACAGATTCTGAACCAACAACCAGGAATCTTGCATGGGATTGCCTAGGTCCTTCGACATAGATGTGACAGTTGGATAGCTTTGTCTTTGTCTTCTTGCATGACTCCTCTAACAGTGGGAGCAGGGGCTACCTCTAACTCTATGGCAGGCTTTTAGGAATGTAGCCCTCATATTGGGTTGCCTTGCCCAGCCTCAATACAGGGGGAAATACTTAGTCTAACTGCAACTTGATATGCCGTATTTGGTTGATATCCATGGGAGGTCTGTCCTTTTCTGAACAGAAACAGAGGAGCACATGGGGTGGGGAGACAGAGAAGAGGTTGTGGGGAAGTACTAAGAGGAGAGGTGGGAGGGGAAACTGCAGTCCGAAAGTAAAATAAGGAAATAATAAATAAATCAGATTTCGAGTTTGGCATGTAAGATTGTAAAGAACGAAGCTTCACTCAAGTCAAGAAACAGAGCTCTTGTAGGAGAACACCACAGACTGGCACCAGACAAAGAGGAACTCAAGCTATGCCCTCCCCTCTGGGCTTTGTTTGGAAGGCAGGAACACGTAGTCTTCCACGTACTTTTAAGTCTGATTAGACTATTGCTCTAGTTCCTCCTCTGAGAGGTAGTCTTTGTTTCCTTGGGTCTAAGAGGTTTGATCTGTAGCTACACACAGTCCTTATTCCCAGATTGAAAACACCACGCAGAACCAACTCCTGCCTGTCCCCGCCAACCATCACCTCGTTTCACTGCACAGACAACTCTGCTTGCCCCCAAAGTTGGCTACCTTCTTCATTATGCCCTTCTTCCTAATCAGTTCTTATGGTTAAAGGATGCATAAGCTGCTGTTGAAGTCAAGGATGACATCACTTGGTATTGGGTGCAGAGGGAGCACCTAAAAGGTATAAGGATCGTGAGTGATGAGAATAAATTACATCCAAAGCCATTCCAGTTCCAATGTATGGATTTTGTAAAGGTAATTTCCATTAGCTTGGGCTCTATCACAATAGCTAACTCAACCCATAATGCCTTACAGAGTGGCTGAAGGGGAAAAATAAAGACAACAAGGGCTACTGAGCAGCTTCCATCCCTAGGGAGGAAAGGGAGTGCTTCAGGGACCCAGCCTAATTTCCTGCAGCCATTCTATTATCCCAGCTGTATCTGTGGTTTCTATTAACCCCTCTGTGCTATTGATCAGCCTGGTCACAATGAAAGAGCTTTATTGAATTCCAAGTAATGGAAACTCATTACATGGCCTAGATAATTAATTACCAATTCTTTCCTTTTAGTGAAATTGAAACTGGCTGTGGAGAACAAGCTGAGTGAGCCCACTAATGTAGCCTGTTTGAAGCTTTATTTAATGCCCGTGAGGGGACTCTCTACACTGGCCTTAGAGATGTGTTTGATGTACTGCAGACCCTTGATGCAACCCAAGCACTTCCCTTCAAAATAAACTGCCTCTCCAAATGGGATCAATTGAAAGGAGGAGGCACTTAAGCCACACAAAGCAAAAGTAGCCAAACAAAAACACAAATCATATAAGGGAATGAAAGCAAGACATCACTTAACTGGGACTTTTAAACCAGGTCATCAGAAATGCTGTCTGCAACCACTTTATAAGTCAGAAGTAGGAAGTGCCTTCAATCTCCTTCTATCCTCCACACCCTGAGTTACTGACCAGGCAGAGCAGCTATCCGAAGAACTCACCGCACCAAGGATGGGTGGACTGAAAACCAGTGTGGAAGTTATCTGGCAATGACTGAGGCCTTGCCCTGCGCTAAACCAGGAGCTAGCTCATTGTGCGCACAATCTCTTCTTATCCAGGGATAAGATCCATGATCGGACTCAGCACAAAGGGAAAATACTTGGGAAAGAAACTGTCTAGACTAAGTAGGAACACACTGATTTTTCATGCCACTATTCTTCAGACTATAGACTATAACAACTGTTTCCATTGTATTTACATTGTATTTGGCATTATAAATAATCTAGGTAAGCTTTACAATACACAGGAGATCTGTGTCCTACTATACAATTTTACTTAAGTGACTTAACATAGGCAGGCTTTGTTAGCCATAAGGAGTTATATTAGTTACTTTGTAACAGGCCTACTAGACACTTCAAGAAAGACCAATCAATTAGATTGAGTCACAGTGAGAGAGGGCAGAGCAAGCTTGTTCCTATCACCCAGGACCATGATACAAAGGCTATTTACACTGGGGTGGGCCAGGAATCAGAGAGGACCAGAATCAACCTTCCAGGACCTGCCCCTGGTGTTCTACTTCTGCCAACTAGGCTCCACCTCTCCAAGGTTCCACAGATGCCCTTCTCTGCTAACAAACAGCATAGTCCTCCGGTGACAAGCATTTAAGTCATGATTCTGTAAGACACATTTGACAGTTGAACCATAGCAAGACTCCTGGAACCAACCCACCTGAAAACACACTATGTGTACCATTTGATTCTTACAACACACAGTGCAAGCTAGATACTGGATGGTTGCTCTTTTTGTACTACGTTTGATCTATAATAAAACACGTTGACAAAAAGCAATTAAGGAAGAAAGAGTTTATCTTGGCTTACAGTTCCAGGGACTGTGTCACATAACAGCAGGAACAGGAAGGTGGTTGATCATATCTGCACACATGTGTCAGAGATAGAGAACAGAAAATATGAAGATGATATAAGCCATCAGAGCCCACCTAGTGATGAACTCCCTCCAGGAAGTCTCTACTTTCTAAAGGTTCCATAATCTCCCCCAAACAGCACCACAAGCTTGAGACCAAGTGTTCAGATCCATGAGCCTGGCAGAGACATTTCTCATTCAAACCACCACACACATCTCACTCATTTGAAGGTGAGGATAACCTCACTTAGTCAAACTAGCCAAGGTCATAGAGGTACCACCCTGGACACACACGTGGACATCTGCCTGTTAAAGCCTACTTTGTCCAAATACCTCAGTTTATGTTCCCCAGCACCAATGTAAAAAAAAAGAACAATTCATTTTCAAACCATTTATAGGAATATTAAAAAAACTCATACAAAGATGAAGTTTGACATGGAAAAGATACCTAATGTTTATAGATACAGCATCAGATGAAACTGTTCTCATAGCTTCTTCAGCATCTAGTCCTGTCTTATGACTGCCAGCATCCATATGAAACATCATGGTAATCTGTATTTTGTAGAACATGGTCCTAAGGTGTTTGAAGCCCGGATGACAAGTATAAAGCCTAGAAAGGGTGGACAATCACAACACAATAACAAACCATCAGACTCGAAAGCATAGTGCTGCGTGGTTCTATTTATAGGCACAACCTTTATATAGGAATCTATAGATCTATACATTCATTATTCATATAACCTCAATTAAATGTATTATATTACAATATAGAATGTATATATTATATATTTAAATTGAGGTTTACAATATATATAGCAAATATATACATAATTCCAATGTATATAACTCATAACTCTCTACCTCTCTCTCTCATACACACACACACACACACACACACACACACACGTATCAAATCTAAGCACTTCAAGCTCAAAGAAGTTTCCTTAGAAAGTTCAGAAAAGGAAGTCCTAATATATAGTTGATGTTCTTTGGCTCCTATTTTTTTTCAGTCTAAAATACTTAATTTGCAATTTTCCACAAATGCATGAAATTTTCCTTAAGCTCTGTAAGTTATCCATATGCTTTCCACTTCGTGTAAATGAAATCGTAAGTATGTGCTGTGTGGTGCCAAGCTACACGTTAGTCAGCTTCCCATGTCTATGACAAATACCCAAGGTACCCAATTTACAAAGATTAAAGACTTTATTTTGGCTTCTACTTTTGGAAGATCTAGTTCTCAGTCGAATCCATTGCTTTAAGGCCTGTGATGAGGTAGCAGGTTAAAATCACCTTAAGAGTCCTGGTACCACAACTGAGAGCTGCACCTGTATCCATGCCTTCCCCACCATGATGGATTGTGTGCCCAAATCATGAGCCAAAATGAACTGCCCCCTATATGTAGCTTCTTGTCAGATATTCGGTCACATCCTAGTCAGTGTTTCCATTGCTGCGATGAAACACCATGGCCAAGAAGCAAGTTGTGGGAAAAGGGGTGTATTTGACTTACACTTTTATATCACTATTCATCATCAAAGGAAGTCAGGACAGGAGCCCAAACAGGGCAGGAACCTGGAGGCAGGAGCTGATGCAGAGGCGGTGGAGGAGTGCTGCTTATTGGCTTGCGCCACATGGCTTGCTCAGCCTGCTTTCTTGTAAAGTCCAAGACCATCAGCCCAGGGATGCTACCACCCACAATGTCCCGAATCCTCCACACAACAGGCTAAGAAAATGCTCTCCAGGCTTGCCTACAATCTGATCTTATGGAAGCATGTTCTCAATTGAGGATTCCTCCTTTCAGATAACTCTACCTTGTGTCAAGGTGACATAAGATTAACCAGCACAAGGGACTCCTTGTCAACTTGACACACAAGCACATCACTATTAATCCACGCCTTTCCTTTCTTATTCATCTCCAATATCTCATATTAAAATCACGAATAACATTAAAAGATGCACAGTCTTTACAAAATCAAACACATTAGGATTTTGGTCTTTTAAAATAGCCAATCTCTTTTAAAATTCAGTCTCTCAACTGTGGACCCTGGTAAAATAAAAATTAAATGAAAAACTTTCTGACTTCAGGAGGGAAGAACCAGGGCACAGTCACAATTTGAACAAAGCAAAACCAAATTCCCAACAGTGTAAATAACAAAATGCCCAATGTCTGGGATCCACCCATGATATTCGGGGCTCCTCCAAAGGGCTTGGGTCGCTTCTCTGGCTCTGCCCTCTGCAGTGCACACACGTCTTGTCTTCGAGGCTCTGACTGGCTTCTCTCCACTGCTGCTGCTGTTCTTGGTGGTCATCCCATCTCCAAAATGAGGGGTCCTTCTGCTGCAACGGGGCTGCACGTCCACTCACTGCCTCGCCTAGGCTCTCTTTATGATACCTATCCTCAACTTCTCTGAGTAACCCTTTCAGTTCTGAGCCTTCAACTGCCACTGAGACTGCACCTTCACCGGTGGCCTCTCCTGGCCTCTCCCAGTGCCAAGCCTCAGCTGCTCTCCATGACCCCTTCATGCCTTCAAAACAAAGTACCTCCAGAGTGACTCTTACACTATCTATTGTGTTAGATGGCCAGCACAAGACATAACTTGGGCTGCCTCAGAACATAGCTCTGTGAGCTCTCAGGAAGCACCCAGAATATTTTACCTTAGTAATGCTGGTCTCTTCTTAATCACCAGCAATTTCTTAGCTGCAGCTGACCAGCACTGAATATCCCAGCAAAGCAAAAGACTTCACATTAGTAGTTTTGGTATTTTATTAATCCCAGCCAATTCTTCAGCCTCAGCAAATGAGAACCACAGATTCTTCACCCAAAAAGCCTGGGAGTCTTTGCTTCTCTCTGAAACTTCACCAGCCAGGTCTCCATCTTCTGTACTGCTCTCAACAGTCAGTGACTTCTCTAGCCCAAAGTCCTTCCTCCATCCTCCCCAAACAACAATATGGTCAGGTCTGTCCCAGCAATACCCCACTATGCTGGCACCAACTTGTCTTAGATAGGGTTTCTAATGTGATGAAGCACCATGGCTACAAAGCAAGTTGGGGAGGAAGGGTTTTTTTTTAACTTACACTTCCATATGACTGTTCATCATCAAAAGAAGTCAGAACAGGAACCCAAACAGGACAGGAAACTGGACACAGGAGGGATACTTCTTACTGGCTTTCTCCACGGGGGTTGTTTACCCTGCTTTCTTACAGAACCCAGGACCAGCAGCCCATGGATGGCACCACCCACAGTGGGCCAGACCCTCCCCATCAACCGCTAATTTAAAACATGCCTTACAGCTGGATCGTATGGGGTCATTTTCTCACTTGAGGTTTCCTTCTTACAGATGGCTCTAGCTTGTGTCAAGTTGACATAAGACTAGCCAGAACAAGTCCCAACAGTAAGAGGTTGCTAAACCAACTTCTGTGTATGCTGGGCAGCAAGGCTTTTGCTGACATCAGTATAATGGGAAGGGCATGTAGCACAAAGCAAGGCTGTGCATCTTGTGATCAGAAATTCAAAGTCAAGATGGGAGTTCCATTGCTCCTATACGGATGCACTGCTAAATAGCCTTCTCCTGAGCCTAACTCATAAAAGTTCCACAGCCTCTCAGTCGCGACAAGTTGAGGACAGATTCCTTACCATGCTGGCTTTGAGCAGGAAGCGTTCGCTGAGCACAGAGATCCTGAAGAATGCAGTATATCGGTCTACACCAAAGAGCGGGTTAATACACAAACACACTGCTAGTGTGGTTATCGCCACATGACTCGGACAGAAGTCACTACAACCTACAGAATTTCTTCATAAGACAACTTTTAAAAGTAAATACCAGGTTTCTGCTCAGGAATTCTCTGCTTTTATGAACACTATCACCTCCTATCACTAATTTCTGCACTGTGGGGAAGTGCTGGGTCCTAGAGATGTTCCATCGGGTGCTGGAGCAATCAGAAGTTACATCAGGTACTGGAGCAATTGGAATTTCCTCGTGCTGCCTCCTAATTTCAGATCCAAGGAACCTACTTTACAAGTCTGGAGAAGATATCGCTTTCAAATTGTTCGAAATTATTGTTAAATTACTGCATAGAATAACAAAGAAATAAAAATACTAAAGCAAGGTTTTTTGTTTTATGTTTTTTAGATTTGTGTGTATGTGTGTGGTGAACCAGTTAAAGCATTGCTCGGTCCTTGGAAGGCAGAGAATTGTAGTTATTTAGTATTTTTCTAGATAAGTGTTTTATTACTAAGCTTTAAGGTATAGATTATACCCTGTGTTCTTGTTGCAATTTGATATGTTTTGTGGCAACAGAATAAAATTCTTAACCTTGAAACTTTAAAAGAACATCATTAAAACTCTGCCCATCTGCATTTATAATATAATTTGTTCTCTCTTTTAAAAGAACTAAACTCTCCTAGGGCTGGAGATCTAACTTGCTTGTCTCTATGAACAAGGCTGTGGGTTCAATCTCTAGCATCACACACACACAAAAAAAAAAACAGTGATAATCATTTCCAAATGATACAAAATAGTTGTAAATTTTCTGTTCTATTTTTGTTAATTCCTTGAGAAATTCATAGATTGCATTTTGATCATATTCATCTCCCTCTCCATCTCCTTCAAACCCACCCGGCTTTCCCTCCTCACTTGTTTAAGACCCACGAAGTCGCATTAGTGCTGTTTGTATACTCTTGGATGTGTGGTCCTCTACTACACCGTTAGACCTTAAAGAAAGCCAACGCCCCTTCTCCTAGCAGCTATCAATTACCAGTGAGGCTGTTTGATATTCAGTGTATTTTCTGAAATGTCATGAGATCTCATTCTATGGTCAGTAAGTGGATGTTAGGTATGAAAATGACAATTTGATTTTATTTCAAAAATCAAACACATCATAAGAGAGAACTGTTTTGCATTTGCAAACCTCCCAGGATCTTCTACAAGTCTCTCTGTTCCTCATCTCCTTCTATGGCAGTTTCAGGCTGTCAGAATCAGGTCCTGGTGCTGTCCAATCACAGTTATCCAAGGGGTGACAATATTATAAATGTGTGTAGCTTGCAAAGGCTATGAATTGTGCTGCAAGATTGGAGCCACAACAATAATCCCAGCAAAGGGTGCAAATACACTCCTCCCGGTGAGAAAAAAAAAAATGTTTATGCTGACCTGTACTTGGATCTCACGGAACCTGCAAAATGAGGCAGCTAATATTTGACTTACCTGGATATTTGGGGGGACACTTTCTTCATTACTATTGTACTGGATAGCACTGTAGTCAGATTTTACTCCTAGTTGCAACTGAATCTTCAGATTATTTCATTTTTCAATTTAACTAAAACATCCTCAGGAAAATTCAACTTTGCTTGGATGAATTCCAACCATAAATCTTCAACAAGCCGACTTATGAATATTTAGCCATCTCCTCTTTTCTAAAGCATCCAAGCACAGATGAGAAGTCCCAGGAATAGCCCCTAACAGGCATGATTATCGGCTCTAAAGAAATGTCAGCATCTATGGAGTTGAGATGTGAAATGTATTTAATATTTAAAAGACTCTAACAAGGTATGAACTTTCCTCTTCGATTAATTATTGATCCAGGCTCTCATCTCCTTTTCAATTCAAACTTTAAAACTAAGTGTCGCAAGCATTTTGAATTTGGTATTGGAACACAAGGCAGGCACTGGTTTCAGGTGTTTGTAAGTATGAAAAAAAGGAGAGAAGTTTTAACAATGTGAGAAGAATGTACAACCAAGCTACATTATCTTACATCTGATTTCGTGGGTGCCATCGAACAAACTCTAAATAAAAACAAGCAAATTCTGTTGAAATGTTTGGCTAAATGGAACCAAAACAGTCACAGTTGACAATTTCATAAATACATTAATTAGAAGTGTCTCCAAATAGTATGTGATTTTGAATTATTAACATAAAACACTGCATTATAAATGACGGCAAATTGCATTCCCAGTGTTCTCCATGCTTAATTTATTATGCCGTAGGAAAATTTGCAAATTACCTCATGGTTTTAAGCTCAGCCGTGAGTTTTATATGGATTTTGTTCCTTTAGAAATAAATCACAATATGCACACACGTCCTCTGTCATGCTATGTCAGATATTCAAATTGGGTCAGAACCTGGCCACTCTCCTTTCGTGTGAGTTATCTGCATGGGAGGTGACTTGTTCCACCTATGCCCCCTGGCAGATTTCTCCGTGCTGCAGACACAACCCATCCAACCATGTTCATGGCTGTACTAGCTTCTCCAAAGCTGGTCGTTTATCACTGAGTACTTCGTGCTCCTCTATTTATAGTACAGTAGATATGGACTGAAGATCTGGGGATGGAGGGAGTTCACACCTATGTTTAACACTGTACATGCCTGGTTAACTGATTAAAACATCTGTGGTTGTGAAGAGTTGGACTACTATAGATCCAGAGCCAAATTATCTTGGTCCATCTGGTTCCTTATTAGCTATTCATTGTCCACTTCTGCTTTTGAACTAACATTCCTGCGACTGTCGGGCAAGTCTCTTTGGAACAGATTAACAGACCAAACCAAATCTAAGAATGTCATCATTTAGCATCTACCACCTGCCACAGAGATGCCCCTGCTTTGCTATCCATCCACCTGGTGTCTTCATCAGTGCATTTTAGAAGTACCTTGCTTGGTTTATGCTTTTCTTTCATTCTGTAACTGTAAATCCATATGAAACCACTGTGTTTAGGGTAACCCAAATCTGTGTTCCTGGTCCATGGTCACTCAGGTCTTGTCACTATTACTCCGTGAGATGAGAGCTATGATTTTATATCAACATGGAGATAAACCTTCAAAATATGCAAAAGCTGAGCATTTGATTTAGGTTAACCTCACTGTAAGCTGTCATCGACACTCCAAAGACAAGTTTTGAATAGGCTTAGTAAGAAAATATTCCCATATCTCAGTTTAACAATGGGTATAACCTCATCCCAACTCGCTTCCTTTGTTACATGATCTTATATTTTACTTCAAATTTATTGATTTTTTTATTATCCCCTACATAAGCACCTTTCCATGAGTTTTATTGGTGGATTTTTAGATTGCCTTGGCTATAGAATGTTTCCGTGAAATAAAATTTAAATGCAATAGATCCAAACCATGTGAGGTAACCTAAGTAGACAGTTGGAGAGCTAATACCATACCGATTTTAGAAGTTCTTACAAAATGTCTTGCCTTTAATTTAAATGTAGACATCCACGGAACTGAATGGTTCTAGGGTCCACTCCCCATTCCACAGGATACAGGATCTGCCCATAATTTCAATGCTAGGCCTCACTGTTGTTAAAATGTTGTCCATTATTATAGAGAGAGACAAACACAAAAGGACCATAGCAAAATAGTGGCCTACAGGTGTTGAAAACGCCCACTTCAAAAGAATCACTCTATTCCTTTGCTAAAGACTGACAGGTCATATTTTAGATGATTTTTGTGACAAAAGTCCATGTCCTAGGTTGTCTTTATGGGAAGATTTTCAACTGTTACCTTGGTGCACTACTTGTTAGAGGTCTAAGTTGTTTATATCCTCTTGATTTAATTCGGGGTATTTATCAATTTATTCCAGATTTTCCAGGGTTTTTCACCACAAGCTTTCAAAATATTTCTTAATGATTCTCTAAATTTCCTCAGAGTCTACTATAATATCTACTTGTAATTTTCCTCATTTCAGTCTTCTGTATTTCTTTCAGTACATTTACTAAAATTTTGCATTTAAACTATATATATATGTATATATCCAACTGCTTGATGTAAATCTAATTTTGAAAGCACACACACATAAAATCAACAAAATCAATAAATGTATTTTGAACCCAAGATTCTAATGAGAAAAAGATGTGATTATTCCCTTTATTTATTGATGGGTTTAGCAGTTATTGATTTGTATATATCAAATCATCTTTGCACCCCGGGGACAAATCTCAGGATAAATTATCCTTTTAATGATATTCTTAAATTTCAGCATTTATACATGAAAATTGGAATGTATTTTTAAGTTAACATATATTTGCATAAACACGTTAAATTGGAAAATGTTCAAATATTCATCAACTTGAAGTTCCTCTAAGTTTAATTAAATCTAACTTGTGGTATATCTGTACTATAGAATAACATTAGCAATGGAAAGAAACAGGTCCTCAGCATGGACACCATGGAGAAGACTAAATATGAACAACATGCATTAGGGAAGGTAGAAGACACCAAATTCACAATCCATTGTTTCATTTGTGTAGCATTCTCGAGAGAACAAAGCTCTAGGAACAAAGGTAGAGCCATGGTAGGATGGATGTAGAGGTGAGATAGGAGCTAATTACTAAGAGAAAAGGGACCACTTTTCTTAATGGACATTTTGATTAGCATGGTATTTATATTATCGTGTATGTTCGTCAAATGTTTATATATAACAGTGTACTAAAAATTAAATTTTATTGCACAAAAATTATGCCTCAGGAAGGTGGCTTTAAAGTTTTAAAGAATGAAGTTAAAACCTTCCCTAGAAAACAAATTCAAAATAATAAAGAGATCAGAATTAGAATTTCCATAGACTAGGAGGGACAAAATGATCATAACAACTTAAAATAGTCTGAGAACTCCAAGTCTCAACTTTCAGATATGAAGACTAAAGCAAGACTCACTTCAACATGTCATTATGACTTCAGAGAGTCGGGGAACTGGAAAGAACATTGCTCCCATGGTTATAACAAAAAAATAGCTGTGTAAACTACAAATTAATAACTTTTTATTGGACTCATTAAGTAGCTGAATTTAGGCTAAGCAACAAAGCTGTAAGAATAAAAAGACAGGGTGCTATAGGGAGCAACAGAACTTAAGTATTTGCCAACCTAGTGATATCAGAGGCGCTCGCTAATAAGGAGGTACATCTAAAATGTTTAATGAATCGCTGTAATCTGGGAATGAGCCAGAACACACAGCTGAGAGTCACAGCCATGACTTTAGCCTCTTGAAAGCTTTTCCTCCCCAAACTTTGTTACAGGAAAGACTGGATAAGGGATAATGGTAAAATTTTCCTCCGGGTTGGTTAGAGAAGGAAGAAGACAACACCCACAGTGGAAATTCCGGGAAGCTCATCCGCGGTCCTCCCCATCTGAGAGCCTGCTCATC
>NC_022018.1:51147837-51148848 GCF_000317375.1 Microtus ochrogaster | reverse complement strand
CCCATCTGAGAGCCTGCTCATCTGCTCATCCGCGGTCCTCCCCATCTGAGAGCCTGCTCACTGTCATCTATAATGTGCTCTAGGGCTTTGCCCTGTCCACAAATCCTGGCATTGAACAAAGATAGAAATGGGAAATTAACTAGAGAAGTAAACCAAAAGAGGCCTTTAAAAATATATATAAATATATAAATATAAATTATATATATATACATACATATACATACATACACACACACACACACATATATATACACACACACACACACACAGTCTGGAAGAAATAGATACAAAGTACCATTGAAACGAAGACAGAAGTCAGGATAGAAATGATGAAAAGCTAATTAAGAAAAACTTGGAAAAGAAGCTAAAGCTCTATCTGTCCCATCAGTCAACAAACACCATCAACAATTACTAAACCAAGGGATGGCCAGGTTGGTCGGAGGACTTGCTACCAATTCTGAGGACAAGAGTTCAATCCCTTAGATTGACGTGGCAAGAGAGACTCAGTCTCTGCAAGTTGTCTTGTGATACACACACAAAGGTCAGGTCATGAACATGAAACACACACATCATCACAATGAGGAGTGGATGACAGACTCGCTATCTTAGACAAAATATGTAAAAAAATAAGTAAAGTAACCATTTTCTTCATGAGAGTAGAATTAATAGAAAGGGTAAGTCAGCTGCACATTGCTATTAATGAAGAGCATTTCTAACATATCTGAATTTTTGCCACATTGGAGTGTTATCAAAGCCGCTGCTATGACAGACAATATATTTTTTTGATTCACAGACAATATAATACTAATAAAATGAAACAGAAGTCGCCAGGCTGGTTTCTTCTCATATTATGTTTTAGATGTCTACAAGATATTTGGATCATGATTTCCTCTCCTCCAACTCCTCCCAGATTCTCTCACCACCTACCTACCCAACTTTGTATTTGCTCTCTTATTCGCTCTCTTTGTTTTTGTTTTTGGTTTTTGGTTTTTCGAGACAGGGTTTCTCTGT
>NC_022018.1:51132997-51144700 GCF_000317375.1 Microtus ochrogaster | reverse complement strand
AAATGGGCCTAGGCAGTTTCTTTATTAATAAGAAATCATTCCCACATCAATGTATTTGAGCTTTCTCTTTAAGAGGCCAGGAAAAAGGCAAAGTCAAGATGAATTGCTCAGAAGAAAAGAAATTTAAAGATTAAACAAAAAAAATCAATGAAATTTAAAGAATAGAAAATCACCTACACAAAAAAAAAAAAAAGAAAGAAAATCACCTACACTGTAAACTGGCACACTGGAAAGGTCAAAGAACCCTGTCCGTACTAAGTAACAGAAACAGAAAAAGGTAAATTGCTAATGTCAGAAAAAGAAGTATTAATATAGAGCTGGCGAACATTAAAAAATAATACAGAAATAAAAGTGATAATAAACAAACGTTTAATAGAATATGGAGGAGAGGCATAAAAACTTTACACACATCTGAAAATCTATTACAGATGAAATGCACCAGCTGCTTGAAGGAAAAAACCTTCAACAGGCACACATGACGTCAGGTACTGGACAATAAGAAATAACCTTCAACAGGCACACATGACGTCAGGTACTGGACAATAAGAAATAACCTTCAACAGGCACACATGACGTCAGGTACTGGACAATAAGAAATAACCTTCAACAGGCACACATGACGTCAGGTACTGGACAATAAGAAATAACCTTCAACAGGCACACATGACGTCAGGTACTGGACAATAAGAATAACTTTCAACAGGCACACATGACGTCAGGTATTGGACAATAAGCCAAGGACTAAAAGCCATCAAAGCAGGAAGAACACAGCTCAGGCAACTCGATGATGACTGATTACAAACAATTTAAGCCAGAGATTATCCCACTTCTCTGCAATTCCCTTCCGAAGATGCCTGTAGAAGGAACATGTCCTAACTCATCCTATCATACCCACTATACCTTACCAGAAAAGCCAGGCAAGCCATGACAAAAATACCACGGGCCAGCACCTCTGCTGAGCAGGTGAAAAGGTCCTCAACCAAGAAAGCATTATCAGGTTAAATCTGAAACCTCATGAAATGGTTACGCAACAGGACCTAGAGGAGAAGTTCATTGCTAGTGAAACAGACAGTGGTCATGGAAGAGAGCACACAATGTAAATACCACTAGATGATATTTCTGGAAAAAGGCAAAATTTTGGAAATGATAAAAAATGATCAGTGCTTGCCAGTAGAAAGAAAGGTCAGTAAGAAGAGAAGAGGTGATTTTAGAGTGTCTCTGTGCTACTCTATCAGTAGATATACATACTATACATATTTGTCCAAACCTGTAAACTAAACAGTACCAAGAGTGAACTTGACACAAAACACAGACTTCAGATGTATTTCTCTGGCAAGAAATACTGACGCCGAGGGAGGGAAGGTATAGAAAAGCTTGGAACTTTCTGGTTATTTCCCTGAATCCAGAAATGATCTAAAATCTAAAGCCTTAAAAACCTCATGGTTATTCAAGTGAGTGGTCAGCTCGAATGATTAAGCTAAATCTTTTCTCAAATGTATAGGTAAAAAAAAAAATGTACATCTTCGGATATTTGAATAAGATTTCTCTTTTACATTGCAATGAACAGAATTAATTTCTGTTAGTCTTGTAACCTTCTTATGTCTATAGTACTTTAAGAAACCCAAAGTAAAAGAGTTGTAATCAGAAGTGTTTCTGATTTATTCTGGTTCAGAAAGGAAAGTATGGGAAAGGTTTCAGTTTAGTTTTGTTTTTCTCTTAAAAGAAATTTCTCCTAGCGAATACATTTTGTCCATAAACACTTTGATGAGTCCCATAAACATTTTGATGAGTCCAGTGGAAACACACCAAAAATAGCCTTCCAAAAAAACATAGCGTGCAATGGAAAAGGACCAGAAAACACATCTTGTTTTTCCTTATCACAAAATGTTTGAAAATGAATCTGAGACTTTGTCAAATGTGCCGAGCAATACGATTCCCACCTCCAGTTTCAGGCTCCTTTGTTTTATGCCAGAATTTTGGAAACAACACGAGGCTCACTGGCACGAGGAGCACAAGGCTGTCACCATCCCTCAGGCTCACCAGATCGGTCATGACAAAAATGTGATCAATACTTCAGTGCCTTATTTTAATTTTTCCAGACATACACACAACTAGATGGTCTGATATATTCTAAGTACATATTTCCTGGCCTCTGAAGACATCAACACATATAACTTTTCCTTGTCTATGCCACCATATTAACCATCACTGCTACTATTCCAAAACAAACCACAGACTGTATATTAAAATAGATAGTTGTTTATAATTATTATATGAACATTTTATTATTCATTGCTGGAGGCTAAGTACTGTTTTAATGTAATCAAATTCTATTAGACCACGTAAAATTTAATAATAACTCCTTAGTGTTATAAAATATCCTGTTAATGTTCATATTTCTTAACTCTTGTTTTCTTTACTATGTTTACCAGAGACATGTATTTGTTATAATAAGCTGATACATACCCTCAGACTTTTGCTTATCCAAGATCCTACCTAAATATTTTCCTCTTGCAATATTTTGGTGAGAAACTCATGGGTTGTGCCAGCAGGATCTCTCACAGTTTCCTTGGGATTTTCCAGTGGTATCATGATGAAGTTTTAATATAGATACTTAATCAGATTCAGGATCAAAAGTCCTAACATTTTCTGTGAGGTGTTGTGTGGTCCAGAAAGAGAAAAACAATGATGGGCTGTCTGTCTGCCTGTCATGTTGACAGCCGCAAATTACCTATCACCGAGATCCATTAGTCTATGATGATATTCTAAGCCTGACATTCATTTTGATTTATTAACTAAAATATTTAAATACAAAGAAGCTTCCCTTTCTCAGCTCTTGATGGCTCTGAGATTCAGCATGGCAGGGTAAATGGCTAGGGTTTTATTTCCTTTGCTTATTTTTCAGTTGTCAACATTCTGAGTCAGTTCCTCACATCCTCCACAGGTAACAGCTCTTTTTCTCATCAAAGACTCATGAATTTCAATGCAATGCATTTACTTCATTGCTTTGAAACAGACATCTCTATAGAAAGTCAGAGTGGTCCCTTTCCTTAGGCAGTGGAAGCCCTTTCAAGATGACTCCAAGTCCAACTCATCTTTGCTTTCTTGCTTTCTGTTTGGTAAGATACCTTGGGCTCATTTTATGTGTTGTGTAATCAAAACCTAGAATCAGTTATTTCACTACAGATCCTTGGTTTCTTTTATTATTGAAGGAAATGATTGAAAGTTCACAGCAATATCAGATATATCCACTGATAAGAATCACTATGTCTAGGTCCTTCAGCACCAAAGACCAGACTATTTTTCAACAAGTGTGCCTTTAATTTTAATATAATATCATATTTGCATTACATAGCAAAATCAGTATAGAATTTCTATCACTCACTCAATTTCCCCCAATATCAACATACCACACAACTGTAGTAAAATGATGGAAAAGGAGAAATCCATACTGCAACGGGTATATTAAGTTAGTTACAGACCTGTTAGAATTCTTCAGTCTTCCCAGTAAGGCCTTTGTTCTAGTTCAAACTGTAAGTGAGAACCTCAAGTTGCACTTAATGGTTTAATTTCTTAATTCTCCTCCAACCTGGATGTGACAGTCATTCAGTATCTTTTAAAGATTATTCCCTTTCATGGATTTTTATGATCTTTGACACTTTTGAAGAGTACTGATGAGACATCATATAGACTCTCTTTTAACTGCAATATTTTATTTTCTCATGATTAAGTAGAGAGGAGGAGAAAAGGGGAGGAAAAGAGAAGGAGGGAGGGAGGAAGAGAGGAAGGGAGTGAGGGAGGGAGGGAGGGAGGGAGGGAGGGAGGGAGAGAGGGAGGGAGGGATACCGCAGTTGCAATGGTCATTCCCATTCGGTATATCACAGCATGATGTCCATAATTTCAATTTGTTCCTCTTGAAGACATCAGCTTTAACCATCCAGTGACACCTGCCAGGCTTACCACTATAATTGAATGTTTCTTCCTTTGTAACTAATAAGATTTTAAAAGTAGACACTTAAAAATTATTCAATTATCCTTCCCCTTATTCTACTCTTTCTCTTGCTAATTTTAACATTATTGAGGGTTGTGTTATTGTGACATTTGCCTGGCGATGACTTTCTATTTCTATTATCCTTTCTCTAATTGTTAATTAGAGTTCTATAGTAAGAAAATAGCATCTCCTCTCTATCACTGACTTGTTTACTAAACTATATGAGTGGAGATTCATGGGTATTTATTAACTCCTTGGGTCAAAGCTATTTTTTATATTAATTTATTTTGTATCTTGAAGAATTTCAGATATGTGAGCTAGGAAAATAAGAATAACAATTGAGTCCTAGATAACTAAGGAATTATTCATAAAATTTAAATGTAACATAATTTGGATAAGAGTTGAGATCAGTACTTAAAATCACTGGTACTTGTGAATGTCTAGGTTCTTTCAACCTGCTTTAAATTTCCTGCCTGTTCCCATGTTTTGTGGGATCACAAGGTATTCCAGGATTATGTTGTATTATCCCTGCTCTGCATCTAAATGCATTGTTATATGCCATGCACTAAGGTAAAATTTGTACACAGAGTCCATTTTATTTCTATTATAGTTAGCCTATACATTACCCACATGCTTTACTGAGTCAACTTTTTAAATGAAGAAACTACACTAAACACAGTGAATTAAATGAATTATCCAAGTTATCACAACTTTTGAGAGCAAGAGTTACATTTTCAGCTGTGCAGATTTCATACTCTAAAAGGCTAGGGAGGTTGCTCAGCATGCCAAGTGCTTGCCACACAAGCCTAACAGCCTGAAGTAGGATCCCCAGAATCCATGGAAAACACCTGGGGAAGAAGTGTCCCTAAGGAAAGATGGAAAGTTAAGTCACTAGAGTCACCAGACAGCAGACCACCTATCCATGAGTACACGTCAGTGAAAAAGGGTAAGGAATGTCCCTGTCTATTAAGGTGAAGGATAAAATCAGTACTTGAGGTTGCCCTCTGGTGCATCATACATGCTTAGGGGCATGAGTGTGCACCTGCACACACACACACACACACACACACACACACACACACACACACACGAAGAACAGAGATAGAAAGATAGTCACAAAGACAGAGACGCATATAGGGAGAGAAACAGACATCATAGATAAGATCCAGAATAACATAATTCATATTCTTTAGTCCTTACTCTGAAGTTTGAACAGCAAAACAAACATTCCTGCATTTGTGGAAATGTTGTAGGATAACCTTTTTGTACATTGTAAAGATATGTCTTTGCCTAAGGTGCCTTCTAGCTGGCTTAGTAAAAAGCTGAAGAGTCAGTAGGTAGGCAGGAGAGAGTAGGCAGAACTTCCAGGAGAGAAAGGATCTTGGGAAGAATCACAGAGGAAGTTGAACTTCCAGAATGGAGGGAAGGAAAAGAGCAACGTGGCAGAATGTATACTAATAAAAACGGATTAATTTAAGTTCTAAGAACTAGTTGGGAATAAGTCTAAGACAAGGCCAAGCTTCATAATTAGTAATAAGTCTCTGTGTTATTATTTGGGGATTTGCAGTTCAAAGAAAGTCCCAAAAGAAAGACAGGTTACAGGGAAATATGCATAGACCCTTGCACAAAATGAAATGGAGCTTGTATCATATTCCTGTTCCATTGGGTCACAGTCTTGTCTCCTGTGGTCCTCTCCCAGTGTTTCATTGTCTGCTACACCTATTGAGACACTTGAAGGACTCTCTCCTTGCCACAGCAGACTCCTGTTTTCTGTCACCTAGTCTCACCCCAGCAGCAGGACGTCCTCTCTCCCCGTATCTGCTGCCGTGTTTGAGCCCATTTCATTCTGCCCCCATTTCATTAAGCCACCCCTAATCATAAGCCGTTGCACAGTCTGCCCTTTCCAGTTTTTTTTTTTTTTTTTTGTCATCAATGCTGTGAATTGACTCCGGGGCCTTTCTCATGCTAGGCCAGTCCTTGACCATCAAAGCCACATCCTCCCAGCATTCTCCAATATTGATGGTTCCTCTATGCAAATCGTCATCTTTCTCCCTCCCTCTCTTCCTCTCATGCTCTCTCTCTCTCTCCCTCTCCCTCTTTTTTTCTACATCATGTGCCTTCATTTGAGTTTCACTTCGTCTGAGTCTACTTAAAAGAAATGACGTTAGGCAACCAGCCTACCTGTCATGCACTGAGCTTTGCTGGCAGCAGACATTTTACTAAGGAGAGGAGAGATCACATACTGAAAGCATGGGCAAAGAGGCAGTTGGCATCCACTCCGTGTGTCCTCTTCCTCCCTACTAAGCCCCCACCCAAGGGCCCAAGGCAGCACTAGATCATAGCCAGGTGGGCCAGATTGGTGATGTAATCCTACCAAACTAATTCTACTAAAGGGACTGAGTTAAGTCAAGGTGACCCCTAAGAAGGAAGAGGGGATCAGCTTATTAGGCTCGCCTCCCTACTGTGGCTGCGATGCTAAATGTTCCCTCCTCTTCCTCTTCTTCATCAGTAACAGTGCCTTGCTCACTCCTGTCCCTAAGGAAAAGATGGCTAAAGAGGAAACTTCTTCACAGCCGCTTCACTGCTAAGAGCCACCGGCCTGCTTTGTTAAAAGACAGAAAATTTTCAAGTTAAGAAAATGACCTGAGGTCAGTAGTAATGGCTCACACTTTGAATCCCAACACTCAGGAGGCAGAGGCGGGTGGATCTCTGTGAGTTCTAGGCCAGTCTGATCTACAAAGAGAGTTCTAGGACAGTCAGAACTACGCAGAGAAACACTGTCTCAAAAACAAAACAAAAGAACACGGATCTTATAAGCAATCTTATAGAGCACTGTGACACTCTTAGAGAAGACGTAGGGGGACACTGTGAATCCCTTGGAGAGGACAGGGTGAAGCCCGAGTGAGCCAATGGCTCTTACATTATCTCTTCCCAAAATGGCCAGTGACTTTGAAGAAAATCGCAAATCTGCGTGTATCCCCCTTAATTTTCCTAACTTCCTTTCAGAAACCAGCCATCAATCCAGGGTGCTCCTCCCCCATGGGAAGCCAGTGAGCCTGCATGGCTGCCTTCGCTTGCGGAGGCCATTCTTTGATCATTAGAGCATTAAAATATGAGACTTCTTTCTATATCCAAAGATTTTTGTTACAAATGCTTAAAATTAGAACAAGCATAAATAGACTGTTAAAGAGAATGGAAGATTCACAATAATTGCTGAGATAAAATATTAGAGTCTAAAAATATTTTTTTCTCTCTGAGGCAGCTGGTATCTGACTAGAACTTCCACCCTCCCAACACATGCTCATTGTGCCTCTCTCTACCCTTGAGAATGTCTTAACAATATTTCAGTGAAAAAGAACTTGAGAGGCATTGTGTATAATAACACCATCTTAGAGAGAATGTAGTTTCAACTTGTAACCTAACACAGCTGTGTGGGAGATAAGCCGAAACCAGAAAACAAGAGTTTCATGATGGCTTCTCTCTTTCCAGCCTTTGACTGGTCCTCTGTTTGGTGTTGCTGAGAACTTCTGTTTCAATTTCTGTACACTGATCTTGTTGAAAGTTCTTGGTTAAAGAGGGGTGCAACCACCCACGGAGACAGTGGGGCTGATCTATTGGGAGCTCACCAATGCCAGCTGGATTGTGACTCGAAAAGCAGGGGATAAACCCAGACTCTCTGAATATGGCGGACAATGAGGGCTGCTGAGAAGCCAAGGACAATGGCACTGGGTTTTGATCCTACTTCTTGTTCTGGCTTTGTGGGGGCCTAGCCAGTTTGGATGTTCACCTTCCTAGACCAGGATGGAGGGGGGAGGACTTCGGACTTTCCACAGGGCAGGGAACCCTGACTGCTCTTCAGACTCGAGAGGGAGGGGGAGAGGAGGGGGGGAGGTTAGGAGGGGGGAAGGTTGGGAGGTGGGGGAAAGTGGAAGGAGTGGGAGGCTGGGAGGAGGTGGAAATTTTTTTTTCTTTCTTAATAAAAAAAAAAAAAAAGAAAGTTCTTGGTTAATCTGGTCACTCTTCACGTACAGTGGAACAAATGTAAACCTCCCCAGTCAAAAGAGGGAGAAAGAAAGGTCTTAGTTGCTAGTTTTATATCAATGTAGCAGATACAGGAGGGGACAGTGAAAGAGAAGGAAGGAGAAAGAGATGGAAGGAGAAAGAGAAGGTATCAGAATAGCCAAGCATAAGGGAAAATGAGATTTCAGACACTGAGTTCCACAAACCACTGCTAACGACAGGAATGGCTTATGGCAGAAACATGAGGCTGGTTGGATCCCCTCATCTGAGATGTTATTGTTGTAAGCCATGCTTTAATCTTTCTCTCCATCACCAGAGCACCAGCACTCAACAGAGCACCAATTGTAGGGTCTGACCAGACTCAGATAGTCTTTCATTTTCCCGTCATGATCTCAGGGTAAAATTCATTTGTTGGAGTTGGATTTGGTAATGAAGGCCTGTAAATCAAGACAGTCAGGAGACTGAGACAGTAAGGCTGTGTTTCAAGGCCAGCCTGGGCAACTTAGTGAGACTCTGCCTCAACTTTTAAAATGTACAGAAAGGGGCAGTGGTGTAGCTCAGTAACGTAGTACTTGTATAACACACACAACGTCCAAGGTAGGAGTCCATAACAACATATGTGCACATGCACACATGAGTACACACACACACGAGTATACACAAACACTCACAAGTACACACACACATACGATCACTTGGGAAACATACTAAAGGAAGACCTACTGTCTCTAAGTGTGGGAATATTTGTATTGTTTATCTACTTATTTTTAAAATATCGAAAGGCCACATGTCACACACCCCATCCATTCTGAACTGCCATGTTTCTTCACGTGAGAGGAAATGTTCCTGTATGTTACAGAGTGATGGATCAAAGTCCCCATCATGATGCTGACAAGTTAAGAGGTAGCAGTGGTGACAGATGTTCCTTAAAGGGACCACACATCATTCTGTTAGGAAGACTCTAAATCACCACGGTATGAAATATGTTACCCATTCCCCCATTTCTGTCCTTTAGTGAGGGACAGACGCGGTGCCTAGCATTGCTCACAGTGTTTTCTCACATATGTGGGAGAGGTGAAAAGGAAAGGTTGTAACAGTACTGTGTTCATTACCATTCTGTTGCCATGCTCAAATAACTTGACCAAAAGCAACTTGAGGAAGAACGTGTTTATTCTGGCACCCAGTTTCAAAACCTAGGGCCCACAGTGTGGGGAAATTGTAGTAACTTGAGCAGGAAGCAGAGAGCATCACATTTCATCTGATGTGGGATTCGCCTCTGTATGCTGTGATTACCACTGATTAATAAAGAACTGCTTTGAACCTACAGCAGAGCAGAACAGATCTCCTGAGTAAACTGGGACATGGGGACCTTGGGAGATATGCGAACTCCTGAGTGGCACTGCACCTCGTCTCTAACAGACTTGCTTGGGTGCTGCTTCCGTGCAAGCACACTCGTGTGGGATATACTTCAAGTCATCAAGAACACCATCCTGAGTTTTGTTTCAATTCGTTTTAAATCATTGTCCTTAGGTTTTTAGATTCACTAGACCTGAGAATACTTTCCAAAATGAGCAATATTTATTGAGCTCAGTAACCTACTGAGTTATCCATGTACCCTGAAAACGTACATTCCTACCGAAAGGGCCTCCATAATTTCAATTATTAACACAAAACACTGAATAATACTGAAGTGGATTTATAAAATTCCTGACCTCTCACACCCAGTAATTTATATCCTAAGCGAATCTGTCTTATTGAGAACACCATGTGATGTACAATATACCCAAACTAGCATCATGTAGTTTTATATACCTTTATTGTGTTTGACTCTCATAAACCAATTGAATCACAAAATGTCAGCACAAGGAACATACTCCCAGCCCATTTCCATATCTTTCTAATGTTTTCCTCATATAGAAACAAAGCAGAACCTCCATTATTTGAAACAACGCAGAGTTTTAAATTCTTTCCCAGCCTCACATCCTCCCATCCCGGAATCTTCTTCATTCAAAGTTCTTTGTTTGCCACCTCCGTATGCTGGATACTGTATTTTCACAGAAGTAACCCCATGGCCTGCACTCTTCTCACTGGCTTCACAGTCTTCCCACTTCCTCACGGTACCCTATGTTCACCTATGCCAGTGGACAGCAGGTTCAGAGAGACGGCAGAGTGCAGCAGAGGCCACGCCTGCTCTCCTGTCCCTCTTGTCTATAACTAGCTTGCTCTCGGCCTGGCCTAGGCCAGAACACTCACTCGCGGACCTTCCTTGTTCCCTCCGGAGTTTACTCTACACAGCTTTTCTGGAATACGTTTTCTTCTCCATATCCTCGCCCTCAGCTCTTTTCATTCCCAGGAGAACTGGTCTTTTTATAGTATCTCCCCTTTTCCATCTTCTCACTCTTTCCCCCTGAAAAATGTGCATGTTGTTTTGTTGGGTTTTTTTCCCTGTGAAATATAATTACCAAATAGCATACAAATATATGGCCATGTATGATCTAAGGAACAGCTGCAAAATTGCTAATATTAGGTCTAATTTAGCTACAATAAATTAGCAAATGTGTGGAAGCACAATGATGACAGCGTAATTATAACAGAAGTCAATGCGCTGAAGTCTATGGATGACAATACATACTAATTTTAGAGAGAGAGAAAGAACCCTACACCAGATGAAGTGCAGGAGATGAGCAGACGGGACTAATGGCTCATACCCATGTACTTCATGTGGCCAGTCACTGTGAAAAAAAAAGAAAACAAGCAGAAAGATGAAGCTGTTAGAAATCTAGCAGGTACCAGGCAACCCGGGCTGAAACCATTAGCAGTCAGGGTAACAGCCCTCCACGTGCTGAAGTGCAGTAAAACAGTGGTCCTTCCCTGGGGTGGTGGCTGTGCACTGGTGCACACCTGCGGAGAGGGTGCTAACGCGAGCCCTGCATTCATTACGACAGAGAGAGGAAATGCAACACTAATAATGTAAAGCATAAATGGAAATAGCAGACAGCACAGAGTGACATTTGCACGGTCCCAGTCAGCTTGTTAGCTGAAGTGGGTTTTAATTAGCTATTTTCCAGCAAGCACATGAGCGAATTAGTGGCAGCTATAAACAAGAAGAGACAATCAGGCCCAAAGAGAAGGAGATATGATCAGGGTGCCTTTGCCGAGGCTGAGAAGGGGAGGGCACGGAGAGACAAAGCGACGCGCGACAACTTTTTGCTTTCGAACGTTTAAAGAACACCTCATCCTGAAAGAACCTGAACAACGAACCAGTCCTCCCTTCTCTCACAGGTAAAGAAACGGAGGCCTAAGGAGTGTGGAGTTGTCCCAGCTTACACCTCTGTAGCCATCTGTGACGGCCAACACTCCAGTCCTACATTTTCCAGGGCATAATGGCGTCTGAACTGTTCTGCAAGCAGAAAATCCTTGAGAATAAAACAATGAGCAAAATCTAATGGCTTAGGAATATAACTGGTTATATGCTGTGATCTGCTCTGTTCTGATGTAATACTCAAGCAGAAAGAATATTGGAAACAGTTGGAAATGCTGGCTCATGCCTATAACACTAGAATTCAGGAGACTGAGGGCGGGGGGGGGTTGTATCTGCCAGTTTGAGGCCTGTTGGAGCTGCATGATGAATTCTAGGCTATTTGAGCTACGGTGTTGCAGTGGGAGACTCTGTGTTTAAAAAGAGAGAGAGA
>NC_022018.1:51131543-51132825 GCF_000317375.1 Microtus ochrogaster | reverse complement strand
GAAGGAAAGAAGGAAAGAAGGAAAGAAGGAAAGAACCAACGAAGGAACAAAGGAACAGGAACGAAGGAAGGAACAAAGGATATTGGTAACAAGGTAACAAATCTTACTGTAGTATCTCTGAGAAACTATTATTCTGAATAGAAACTCAGCCTGTGGTCCATCAGTAGGTACCATGTATTGCACACAGCACTAAGTACTAAAAGATGCAACTTAAGCTGACTGGAAAGATGTACATACAGACAAGCTAACAGATTTTATAAAGCAAAAGCATGCAAGCCCCGGAGACCTGGAGAGAGGGCTGACACTTTTCCCCAAGAAAATAGGCTAATTTGGTTTATTCATGGGAAGAACAAGGTGCATGGATTAGGACAAGCTGCCAGTTACAACCTGGAAATGAGCTAGAGATTCCAGTCTCTTCATGGGTTCTTGGTAAGCACTAACACACAGTCTGCAAAAAGAAAATTTCAACACTAATGTCTCTGATGTAGTTTAATTATAAAATGACCCCTAAAGGCTAATGGGCTCCAACACTTGGTTCACAGCTGGACACAGGCCGTGAGGTGGTCTTTCTGGAGGAGGGGGCAACTGAGAGTGGGTTTGGGGATTTTGCAGGCCCAATCTACTTCCTGTCCCCTCTTTGCTTCCTGACTGCCAACACAATGCGGCCAACTACCTCATGGTCCTGCCACCATGATGGACTTCCCTGCCACAAGGGACTACATTCATTTCTAACCTGTGAGCCCACACACCTCTTTCTGCTTGTAAGCTCCTTCTAATTGGATACTGAGTCACACCAGCCAGAAAAGTAGCCTATGGGACTAGATAACACAATGTCTCAACATGCTCAGCCAACCGAAGCAGGAGCTGTGTGCCTTTCATTATATACAAACTAATCTGATTTACAATCTGAAATACACTCTTAAAACAGTAACAAAATGATCCGGGAACTAGAGAAATTCTTGTGCCAGGAAATAACACAGCTCCCCTGACATCTTTATATCATGACTTTGAACAACAAACTCAGAGATGTAAAGGTATTGAAGTTTGCAACAAGCCAAGAATGATACAGAGGGAAAGACAACAGCCAGGACGGAAGACTAAAATAAAACAGAATGTTGCCTCATCTATAGATAATGAACTCAGGCGCAGTTCATATAAAATTAAGATATAAGATAATTTGGGTCTCTGTCTCTGTCTCCTTTCATCGCCTGATGAAGGTTAATATTCAGGGGGATGCCTATATGTTTGTCTTTGGATTCACATTCTCATTTAGCTTCTCTAG
>NC_022018.1:51124343-51131347 GCF_000317375.1 Microtus ochrogaster | reverse complement strand
AAATCCTCAATAAATAAGTAAATTTAAAAAAAAAGATATAAATAATTAAGAAATTTAAGAGATACAGGGCTGCATTCACCCAGAGTTACCAACCTCATAATCATAGTTTGTATTTGAAAATAGCAATTATGTATATAAGGGATATTGCATAGGACAGAAAACCAGTCCTCTGTAATCTATATGTGAGGTAGAGAAAATGAACAATATGCAGAGGTTTAAAAAGTATGTGTCTACCTCAGCTGCACAGTTATGTAAGCTGAAGGCACATTGGCCTTGATTTTGTTTTTCATGTGTCCAACAAACATTCACTGAGCTCCTATTATATGCAAGGCCACCAAGGACACTGAAAGTCATTTGGGCAGGTTGAATTCCTTCCCTACATGTCAGGCCTTTCCAAATAGAAGCTAATTATCTTTTCTGATTGTCTTAGTTATGTTTCTCTTCCTGCAACTAGACACCATTACCAAGGCAACTTATAGAAGATTTGATTTAGGATTTGTGGTTCCCGAGGGTTAGAGTCCATGACTATCACAGTGGGGTCATGGCAGCCGGCAGACAGACACAATGCTGGCACAATGCTGGGAGTTCACATCTTGATCCACAAGCACAAGAAAGAGAGAGCATACTGAGAATGGCATGAGTCTTTTGAAACCTCAAAGCTAGTCCCCAATGACACACCTCCTCCAACAAGGCCACACCTCCTAATCCTTTCCAGATGGTTTCACCAACTGGGGACCAAGTGTTCAAACATTAATCTTCACTGTGTTTACTCAAAACATCCATTTTGACTGACATTAATTAGTAACAATTCATTCATCTTAGGATCGCATTTTTAGGTTGTGTTCCCACAAGAAGCAGGTTCTAAGAACAGCAATAACTGTAAAAAGAGAGTTTATTTGGAGGGTTTCTCTCAGAGCACTGGGGAAGGAAATGGGATATGAGGTTTGTATGAGAACAGAAGCAGACTTCAGACCCAGGTCACCCTGTGCAGGGACAGAAGAGCTCTGTTATAGACCCATTGGCTCATGGCTCTTGCTGGCACATTATGTGCTCAGAGTTATCAGTTTCTGCTCTGTATGTAAGCTGTTGTGGGTTGGTAGTGTGGCACAGTCTCAAAACACAGGAGTGCATGGCAGAACATACTTTCTCATCTCATAGAGGCCAGAAAACAAAGCCAACTAGGAAGAAAACCAAGGCGTACCCCAGCGACCACTTCTTCCATCCATTTCTCGTCTTTCATAATTCCACTATCTCCCAATAAACTGCTCAGACCTTTAATTCATCAATAGTTTCCACCACTGATATGGTAAGAGCTCCCACAGACTCTGATAGAGGTAAGCTTGGCAGGTTTTATTAATTCCAGTCTCATTGACAATCAAGATTAGCCAGCACGGCAGGCATCTATGGTAGGGGTGGGTGGTATTTGGGAAACGTTTGAACCTGTCCCTCAAATTTTCAAAGAATATTTAACTGCTCAGAATTTAATTCATGGGTTATATTGATATTTTTGTTGCCAAAACAAGAAAGACCCATATAAGCAAAGAAAATTACAAGCTGACCTACCTTTTGAATATAAATAGAAAAATCCTTAATAACAGAACTATACATTGGACTAAAAGAAACAGAAACATCATGATCCAGTTGGGTTTATGCCAAGAATATGAGAACTCACTGAAATGAGAGTATTTATTAATCTTTATTAAATGGAAAAGTAATATCTCAATAGGTAAGAGTAAATCTAATATCCAAAGCCTGCCCGTGCTTAAAAGTCAAGTCTCGGCAGATGGGAAATGCAAAAGCCATCTTTATTTGACCAAAACTGACAATATTCAATACTATAAAAAGGTTAAAAATGCAGATTGTTTCTTAGACCAGAATGAGCATCCTACATACCTCAGAATGTTCTTAAACAAATAAGGATTGCAAAGAAGCGAGAAAGATGTCATTCACGCTGACAAAATGATGAGTAGGGAAAAATTCAAATGCATTTTTCAAATACTTGAATGTTTAAAAGTTTAGCAATGACTTGGGATTAATAGTCAACATATCAATCACATTTCTATACACTAGCAAGTAAGATAAAAGTACAGTTAGATTATCAGTGGCCATTCAGAAATGCCGGTGGTATAAGTTCTCTGAACCTGATATTCACTGGTTTTGAGCTAGGACATGTATTATTTTGCAGTTAAGAACTATTTCCATTATGAGCCCTTTTATAAGATACCCTTGACTTGGCTAGGTTCCAGGAAGTGCATATGTCCTAAAATGACAGTCATGGCTTAGACCAAACTGGTATTGCTTAAAACCTACTTCCAATGTTCCTGCCTACCAGAAAGGGACACATGACTCTGTTGACATGCACCTGTGGTTACATATAAGGCATGCTGGCCTCCAGGTTCCCTCAGTTCCTAGTCTCAAGTCTGTTTTGAGACTATTTTCTCAAGTCTGCTTTCTCTCTGCTTTGGATTCTCCGAAAAGCCTCTAGGTAGTTTCTCTTTTCTTTCTTATCTACAGTACAAATGGAGCAACCATTTCAGTGATTTCTTTACTGTACTCTCATGGGCAAACATCAAGTACAAACTCGGTTATTTCCTTGCTTCTTTTCTTGCTACCCAGGACTTTTGGTTGCTCTTGGCTTCTTTTTATATGGAGTTTTAGCTCTGAAGCCTCACACAGGTCACGTTCTAAAAAACAAAGGAGAGAAGAGAGCTAGCAAAAGATAGACAGGGAGCAGGAGAGAAGAGGGGAAGGGAAAAAAGAAGAGAGGAGAAAAGAACCAACAGGAAAAGAAGGCCTTTAACTCCAACTATTGGGAGGGAGGCAGGCAGAGGTCTGTGAGTTCTAGGCCAGCTTGGTCTACATAGTAAGACCATGCCTAAAAACATACAAATACATTAGGTTATTTAATGATCTCCTGAATAATATCTCCTCATCATCTTCTCTTTCCATTTTCTTTACTCTTTTGTCTTTTAAATTTTACTTAAATCTATTTTTAATGTTTTGACTTTTTGCATGGGACGCAGCTAAATGATGGGATCATTGATTTCTTCATGGGATTATTTTTAAGTTCTTATAAGGAAGACTCAGAACAACCTTTATTCTAGGGACAATTTATATCATCACTAATTTTCTTTCCCTATTTTATTTTATTTATTTTTTTGTGGTTTTTCGAGACAGGGTTTCTCTGTGGTTTTGGAGCCTGTCCTGGAACTAGCTCTTGTAGACCAGGCTGGTCTCGAACTCACAGAGATCCGTCTGCCTCTGCCTCCCAAGTGCTGGGATTAAAGGCGTGCGCCACCACCGCCCGGCTCTTTCCCTATTTTAATCATAATGTCCAAGAACCATTAATTCACTTACTTTTAGGTTTCTTATCTATTAAAGTGAAAGGCTAACTACAGTCCATGCTTCTCCTTCTTGATCATATTTAGACATTGCTTATCTTGTGTCTTGAAAAGGAATTGCTCTGGAGTGGAGACATCTGTGGCTGTGGTGACTTAGTTGAGTTTGAGGAGAGCAACAGAGATGAGGACATGACTCTCTCACAATGTGGAGTTAGCGCATATAAAGTGCTGTTTGTGTCTCATGCATCTGAAGAATGGAGTGACACTTGAGAAAATACATTCAAGCTTCACAAACAAGAAACCATATTTACTGAGCTATGAAGATAATAAATACTAATAGCCCCAAGCACAAACCTCATTTCAGCATTGTGGGTTCTGAAGGCTGTTCAGCTTCTGTTCGGTAGGAAAAGATGTGTTGGGATAAGAACCTTATCCATCTCAAGCACGGTTTAACTTTTTGTTAGATATATTACAAAGCATGTAGATGTTCTAACCATATTATTATAGCAATCCCTAAGTGAAGAAAAACTGCATTCTTTAAACGAGCATTGGTTAAATGTGTATTGTGACTACAACTTGCATAATTTTGGCATAAAATTGCCTTGAGAAATTTTTCTCCAAACATGTTGCCTCTGTCTCTGTGACTCATGTGAAATATTCATCTATGGGTGCCGCCTACTTCCTTACATACCAGTGGTCTCGGGAAGTACAAGCCTAGGCCCATTGCAGGTTCTGCTAGAATTTTACCCACTATGTAAATTTCCAGGCAAAGTAAACAAAAGCAAAAGAAAGCAAAGGGAAAGTATAGTGGGTATTTACCAGGACCTATTGCCAGCCATGCCCTGGTTTGCTGGTTTGTCACCAGACATGAATTTTGCTATGAAACACTTTAATGAGTAGCAGATATTCATGATATGATATGCTTACAGGCTTTGGACTTTTCTGCAAAACCTTTGAAGCACACAATAAAAAGCCTCTCACTCACAGAACCAAAACAGAATTTTATGAATTCTACACAACATAGCACGAGTTTTCATGTTCATGTAGACATTTCTCAATAAATATTGAAAGGAAAACATTGCCGACATAGAAATATAAGAAATGGACCTTGATTCAAATTTGCTTCTACTTTGTATGAAATGCTCAGATGTGCACAGAGTTTTCATCATTCAGTATCAGAAAAGGCTACCATAGTGTGTGATGTAATGGCCAACACGTGTTAAAGATGTGGACTCACTCGGAAGCCCTGGCTGGCCTGGCACTCAGAGATCCACCTGCTTCTGCTTCTCAAATGTCAAATGATGGGATGAAAGTCTGGCAGGTTTATTCTTAATATTCTTCATTATTACTTAGAAAACAGTATACTCAGATTCAAATATGGAAGTATCATATCCTGAACTGATATCTTAAATGTGTTTTTGTCACCCAGCCATTAATGTGCGTGTGCTATGATAATTAATTTAATATTTTGCAACTTTTTCATTTTCCTACCCAATGTCACAGACAAATATGGCACAACTAAAACACCATTATTTTCTTCTGTCTCCCTGCGTATTTTGAAAATTAAAGAGTCATTAGTGGTGAAAAAGACAGAATGCATATAATATTTATGATCTGAGCCATTAATACCTCCTTTGCCACTAGGAGCTGTGGCATAATGACATAATGGTGAGGATATTTGTATAGCTACAATTACATATCCCAGCCATCACAGGATTCTCTTATGGTTCCACAGATTCTGCTGCTACCTGTTATTCTGGTCTATTAGGCATTGTAATGATGCACTTGGATATTCTTTAAGGACCATCTTAGGTGCCTCATAGATTACAATGGTTCCTCTGAAACAGTTACCAGATCTGTTATGTAATTATATAATTAAGTCCAGGTAGTAAAACCTTAACAAAAACTCTTTTAAAAAAATAAACAGCCTGCACTGGGGCAACAGATGACTTTGATTGCAAATTAGATGTGGTTTTTAAAAAAAAATTGTATATATCCAAACTCAAGAGCAAAGCTTGCTCAGCACCAGTCTCTATATTGGGATCGCACTCTGCAAGGCACGTGCAAGGGAGTAGGATCCAGCCCCTCGGGCATCATTGACATTGGCCTAGACAGGTCTTCATGAGTGGCACTTCAAGAGACATCCATCTTCTTCCTCCTCCCTCAGAGCCATTCATAGAATCTGTGTGGTTTAGACGCCATCGAGAGAGAGGTAACTGAGATAGTATAGTGAAGGAAAGTCCTCCGTATCACAAGTGTTTGTTTAAGTCAACTGTGTTCATATTGCCACAATTCTATGTGACCTAAATATGTCATCCTAGCTGCCAATTACATTTATTAAATTTTCAGAGAAGAAAGCAAACAATATAAGTAACAAAGATGAGGAATTAGTTCAACCACAAAGCTAAAATGTGATACTTTCAGAAATGTTTGTGTGTGTGGTATTGTGTCTGTAGTACAGTGTGTGTGTGTGTGTGTGTGTGTGTGTGTGTGTGTGTGTTATCTGTATGTGTAACTGAGTTGTGCACACATCTGTGAGGTTATACATATGTGGATGTGGATGAGGATAAGGACCATTGTCCTCCATCTTAAAGCCTAAGAAAGGGTCTCTCATTGAACCCTACGCCCATCAATTCATCTGGGCTAGCTGAGCATCAGGGACCTGCCTGGCCCTGTCTCTTTCCACACACTTGCAGTGCTGGGGTTACAAGTGTGTGCCACCCCACCCAGCTTTGTATGCGTCTAAGAATCCAATCTTAAGTACTCATGCTTACACAAAAGCACTTTATCAACTAAGACATCTCCCTTCACAATAACTTTCATGTTACTTTTTAATTACATATAATAATCACAACCAAACATATATATTATATGAATGGAATATTTGTCTTGCATAAGGTTGAACAAATGGAAGCATCCTAAATGTCTAACATAGGAGAAGAGATAACCAAAGTATACCATATGACAAAGGTAATATTGTCCACAGAGATAACCAAAGTATACCATATGCCAAAGGTGATATTGTACATAGCTGTGTAAAACTGTGTTCCTAAATATTTTATATTGATGGGAGAAATATAACAGTTATTTAGGGACTCATTATATGTCAAGTACATGTAATGGCATGTCAATGTTTCATATACCACATCATTTTGTTTTCCAATAGCTCCTTGAAGAGCATCTAGTTATAACATTCACTTTATAGGTTAAAATGAGTATTTTATTCCTAAATTATGGAGTATTTCCTTAACAAAGATTAAGCATGTTTTAATGTGTACAACACATATGGTGCAATGGTGACCAAGGAGACTTTCTGAATCATTTCCCAAGTCTGATCTGAAGGCACACACCACAGGCTGGCTGCGGAGGTGTCTTCCTCTGTTCAAGGCCATCTCACTATATCGCTTCTGATGATTAGCACCATGTGAAAACAAACGGCACAGGCTACCCTTCAGAGAAAATAAAAATGCAACTAGCTTACCAAATAAAATATGCGGGAACCTGAAAGATGGGAAGGATAGGCACTTAGGTGCTGATAAGAGCCTGCCCTTGAGTGGTGATAATTCACTGGGGGGGGGGGTCCTTCTCCTTTCTCTGTTTTCAAGGTATCTTAGAATAATCAAGGTAGCTTCTTTTTTTTTTCAGTCCTATAGGAGATGAGAA
>NC_022018.1:51121860-51123997 GCF_000317375.1 Microtus ochrogaster | reverse complement strand
GAAACTAGAAAGAAGGGTAAAGGAAACAAGAGACAATAATAAAATGTACCCAACATGAAAGCAGCTGAGACTATTGGGGAAGGAAGGGGACCCAATGAAGGGGGTGGTGTGAGGGGTGAGGGTTGGGAGAGGGCAGTAAGTAAGTGTGAGGGGTGAGGGTGGGGAGAGGGCAGTAAGTAAGAGGGACAAGTGAGAACCAAGTACAACGCATTAGTTGCTTTTCTTATTACTATGGCCAAATACCTACAAAGCAACTTAAAGAAGGAATGGTTACACCAGGCATGGTGGCCCACACCTTTAATCCCATCACTTGGGAGGCAGAAACAGGTGGATCTCCAAGACTGAGGCCAACCTGGTCTACATAGTGAGTTCCAGGGTTAAGGCTACACAGAAAAGCCTTGCCTTGCCTTGGAAAACTGGGGGAGGGGGAAGAAATTGTTTATTCTAACTTATATTTAAGGGGGTTGTTCCATCATGGTGAGATGATGAAGGAGGAGGCACCAGGAAGCTGGCTGGTCACAGAGCAAGGGCAGTCACAAAGCAGAAAGTGGGAAGTGGGGCTGAGTTATTAAACCTCCAGATTCATCACTAGTAATCCACTTCCTCCAACAAGGCTCCATCTCCTAAGGGTTCTAGAACATTCCCAAGCAGAAACTCCATATGAGCCTACTGGGGACATTTCACATTCAAACCACTTTAAAAGATGGAAATGTCACAACGAAACTATCATTTCAGATGATAGCTAAAAACTTATTATAAACAGTTTCTGGTATCAGGAAAGCTCAGAGTTCCTGTCAAAAGTTGAAAGGCATTAGGAGTTCTAGAGAGTGGGGGGCCAAGTGTGATCACCACAATTTATGAAGAAGCTTCAAAAGCCTTCCTGATGACTGCTGCAGATAACAGATGGGGTATATGACCAGTTCCAGCACTCAGTTGTATTTTCCATATTGACTGCCTAACTCTTGCACTGTACTGTATCTGAATTTCAATAATGATAAAAACTAAGATATTACTGTTCATCTTTAATAAAGGTTCCCCTTCTCAGGAACAGCGTACTGGGTGGAAAGCAGGGAAATCTTCATTTTTCTCATGGACTAAGGCCAATCTCTTCCCTAGGAAAGACCCAACCTTGGGGGAGCTGCCCTGAATCTAAAGAATCTAGGAGGAAAGCAGGGGTTCTGTGGACGGAACTTAACCTCAAATCTCTTAGCAGCAAATGAAAGAACTGTAAGATGTAAGGGGGCCTGGGAAGATGGCTCAGTCAGTAAAATGCCTGTGTCTCATGAATCAGGATACAGAGAACCAGAATAATGTGGGGGCCCAAAAACGTGAGCCTACTGTCACCTTGTCTGGCCGTCAGAGAGTTTGGAGGTTGCTCAAAATGGTTGACAAGTATAGCTGCAGGTCCTGACTCAGGATGTGATAATTTGGTTCTTTTGACATTAAGATGGCTCATACAGGTAGATCCATTCCATCCTGACAGATGGCCAGGATGTGCAAACATACTTCTGCTCCTTCTTTTGTGATTATGAGGTCACCTGGGGAAGGGCTGTTTTCAGGATGTCTACTATGGCTTCACTGCCTAAACAACAGCATGCTAATGAAGACAAACTCATTATAGTGGGCACTCGCCTCATATGGCCAGCATTCTTACAAAAGGCATACAAAAAAATGGCTGTGTGAAAAAATACACAGAATGGAAGTGCTTGCAAGACAAGAGTGACTGGCTATCATCACAGCCTTGGTACAGATTCTCCTTCAGAAACTCGCTCTGTCTGTACTTTGACCTCAGATTTCTAATGCCCATAACTATGAAATAATGAAATTGGAGGAGGGTGTTGTTTGGTCACAGCAGCTCTGAGAATGGATTATATCATCTCCTGGTAACTGTCCTTTCCATCTCTTATGCGATGACAGCATCCTTAACTTGTGTGGAAAATTCCATAGGAGAAGAGAATACAGGAGATCAGCACATTCCTATAACAGAGTGGCCAAATGAAATGCAATGGGCAGCCGGGCAGTGGTGGCGCACACCTTTAATCCCAGCATTTGGGAGGCAGAGGCAGGCGGATCTCTGTGAGTTCGAGGCCAACCTGGTCTACAAGAGCTAGTTCCAGGACAGGAACCAAAAAGCTAC
>NC_022018.1:51119006-51120647 GCF_000317375.1 Microtus ochrogaster | reverse complement strand
AACCCAATCCTCATATTCACTGAGCAGCATTGTCTCATAACGGTTAGGTCAGAAGGCAGGGGTTGTGGTTTGAGTGTAATATGTCAATCATAGGTCCATGTTTAAGCCTTCACCCGAAACAAGTGGTGATGCTGTTTCAGAAGAATGCAGAAACCTTAGAGGGCAGACCTGAGTGGGGAAAAAGTAGATCATTAGGAACAGACTTCAGGGCCTGATAGCCAGGCATCACTTCCTGTCTTCTCTGTGTCGTGATTGGGGACACACTCCTGCTGTCATGTCTTCCCTGCCGTGAAAGGCTGTGTCCTTTCACTCCAAACAAACCCTTCTCCATTAAGTTACTTCTTGTCAGGTATTTGATTAATATGAGAAAACAAACTAATAAGATATTTATACCCTTGCAATTTAGACATAAAGGTACTGAGGCTTGGAGGGATTTGCTATTCAAACCCAGGATCCAAGATCTTGTTTATGGTACACCCTTCAATTGCCTCTTCACACCTTTGTTTTTGAGTAATTCAAGTTAGAAACAATGAAACCAGTCCAGACTCACTAAGAAGAGAATATATATTTGCACATGTGAAGATTGGAAGAGCAACCCTGGCAACAGACACAAGTGATGTGAAACTCATGGGAAAACTGAGCAAGGAAGCCACTAGTGGAAGCAGCGTTACAGAGAACCTCCCTTTGAAATTGGACTAGAAAGTCCTGGAGCTTCCAGAGTACTCAGCTAAATAGACAAGATGTGTACATTTGGATGACCACCTTCACGTTCCTGTGGAAACCAAGGACTGAACACAACATCCAGTTATTCCATGGTCCTTCAGTATTCTACAGAGCTGAAAAACTGACTCGTGTTGTAAAGAGTAGAAACTCATACCAATCCTCCTGCCTCATCCTTCCAAGGGCTAGGATTACAGGTGTTAGCCACCACACCCAGTTCTTACTGTTTTAAGGAAGAATTAAAGAGTTCTGAAAAACTAGCTAGTAGCTCTATGTCTCTACTGTCAAGGAAAAAAATCCTGTGGAAATGAGTTTGTGAAGTTAAGTGTGAGAGAGTCTAATGTGCAGAGTGCAGGATTGGGAAAGGGGATCTGCAAGAGAACTTCCATCAGGAAGCCTATTCGGGAGGGAGCTGGACAGTAAGAACAAACAAAATATCATCAGGGGTAGAGATCAGTCAGTGATGGCCTGAGGTGTGGTTTGTTGTTACAGGGAAATCTTGGCCAACAATAGAGTTGAAAAACAAAGCGTGAGCAGCAAAGTTTGTTTGTATCTTCAACTCCACCCTTGACATTGCTGGGGCCAGATCACAGAGAGCCAGGAGGGAACAGGAGGAACACGGCCAGGAAGTCTAGATAGTGTTCACCTTGAAGGGAACTGGGCTTGAGATAAGACAACGGCTGTCCTCCTGGAAACAGTGGGTCCAGTTCATTCTTACTCAGGAGCTAGAATGCCAACAGCCAGGGCAGGATGAAAGGGAATCAGTAATGGCTCAAACTTGTGATGATGAGTGACCAGAAGAGCACTGAGGCCATTCTCTAAAATGTGCACTATATATAAAGAGAGAGAGCAAGAGAGATGTATATATAGAAATGGACACACACACATATATATGTATATATACACATACACACATACATA
>NC_022018.1:51105801-51118881 GCF_000317375.1 Microtus ochrogaster | reverse complement strand
TGGAGATAGAGAGAGATCAAGAGAGCACGAGATTTGTTCCATAAGTTCCGTGACTCTAGAGAACCCTGACTCATGCAAGCATCCACATAGAGGAAGGCAGGCTTAGCTATTCCCACCTGTGTACCTTGAGCAGTCATAGATAAGGAAACAACAGTAGGCCTCACAGTTATTAAATTAAGGTAGAAGAACCCAAATGCAAGCACTTGGAAATGCTTAACAACCAGTTCCCCACAGGTTTATAGTACTTGCTGATTTCCCTGGTGTAAATGTTACGCCACAACAAACTTAAGCTGTTTTTAATAACTGGCTTGCAAAATGCCTGAAAATTTGGTACTGTACCCCCTTAAGTATGTAGGACAGGTTCCAACACTCTTGTGTGTAAATGAAGTTAGATTTTCTCAGAACGCTGAGAAAATATGCCTTGTTTCCCAAGCTTATACAGGGATTTTTTTTCCCAATGGAAATTCAGACTTAAAATGAGAAAAATCAATTGGAGGAAGAAGAAAAGTCAAATGAACAGCATCACCTTCTCTGCCTTAAGGCTAAGTCGGCTGCAGGACCTACAGTTTATTAACTGCATCAATTATCAACATTCACTTGGCCAAACCTTAACACTGCAAAGTCCAACCCTATCCCCACCATCATAACACTCTCCACTAGAGGAAAATACGCAATCATAATTCAAAGGTTATCATACACAAGATAAGTGTAAGGTTGTCCTTAACCCTGCTAGAAAGCTCAAAATTGTTTTCTAGATATTTAGCCTCCACCAACCTAAACATTTGTCTCTCTGATCCTCCATCATGTTGCCTACAGTGTGAATTCAGCTGCTGTGCCCACTTTCTTCCCCACAAAGGAAATCAGAGGCATTCAGAGAGTGCTGGGAAACACTGCCGCATTACCACAGACAGCATCCTCATCCTTCATCCTTTCTGCCACATCAGCAGCAGCAGCAGCCATGGGAACCAGGTCAGAGACTCAGCTACATGCTGCCACCTGCAGCATCCTCAGGTTCTTTTTAGGAACCTCCACACAGAGGAAGTCAAGATTTCTGACTGCATCTTTGCAAAGAATTTCAGGAAGAGTTGTTATGAAAGAGTTGGAGTTTATCAGGAAAGGGGTTTGACGTGGAGTTAAGCATGAGGCTCAAAGCAAGAATGAGTCAAGGGAAGAAGACACACCAAAACCTGGATGCGGACTTCTCAAGGGGGAACTGCTTTTCAGTGTCTTGGTGGAAGTCACTTTCAATTTTGGTGGTTCTCAAGTCAAATTTCCAAGAATTGCTAAGAAAGTTGTGAAGTTTCCCCACTTTTGTTTTTCCCACTTTTGTAATCAATGAAATTGGAACGTAGCTCTGGATATGACTAAAATAGAACCTTGTATCACAGAGGATGTACAAGAGGACTAAAGAGAGTTTAACAGAATTTCTTGTGATAGTCCTAAAATAAACAGGTTTACAGAGAAAAACATCATCACTGTGTCAGTTTGTGGCTTCATTGCTGTGAAAGACATCATGACCATGGCAGCTCTTATATTTTTGGTTGTGAGCCTAGCCTTTAACGACTGAGCCATCTCTCCAGCCCTGGCAGCTCTTATAATGAAAACATTTAATTGGGGTAGCTCACATACAGTTTCAGAGATTCAGTCCATTATCATCATGGCAGGGAGCAAGGCAGCGTGCAGGTAGACATGGTGCTGGAGCTGAGATTCCTACATCTTGCAGGCAACAGGAAGTAGACTGACTGTCACACTGAAGGAAACTTGGACAAAAGAGACCTCAAAGCTCTCTCCCACAGTAACACACTTCCTCCATCAAGGCCATACCTCCTGATAATGCCTCTCCCTTTGGGGACCCTTTTCTTTCCATCCACCACACACATACACTAAGGCCAAGGACAATGCTTTGCTATTTAAACAGCTTTTCTTGAAACCCCTGTCTAGAGAAGGAGCCTTGACTTTGTGTCAGCACCCAAGGTAAACAGTGCTATGCTAGCAGGAAGCTTCAACCAGACTCCTTTCTCCCCCACCCTCTCTAACCTGTTCAAAGGCAGTACTCAGTTTTCTCCTTTTCCTGTGGCCACTTTAGTTCCCCCTCCCCATCACTCCTCCCCGCTCATTGTACTACCATGCTGCTCACCTGGAAACAGCCTTCAATCATGGCTTTCTCATTGCAGAAGTTTCCAGTTTATTCTGAACCCAGATCCCAATGCAATGTAAATCAATCATCTTACTTCTATGAACGAAATTCTACCAACGTCAAACAAAAAGCCCAGGTCCTTATAACCTACCATCTTCAGACTCTGTAACCTAGTCTTTACAACCCTGTTGTCTTCAGACTAGCCAGACAAAGAGCTGCCTCCTACCCGAACCCCACGGCACCCCACCTCTTTGGCTCTTCTTTCTTTAGCTTCACTGTCCCCCTTTGATGTTCTCATTATTTCTTAAACATCTCAGGTCAGCTCCCATTATTGGGGCCCTTGTGATGGCTCTGACATCTATTCACATGTTTTGGGGACCAAATCCATGCTTTAAGCTCCACACTGTAAGTCTTCCTTTACTCAAATACCAGTTCATTGAGAGGCCACAGTCTCTCTATCTAAAACTATCCCATAACTCTCCCACAACTGCCATCTTATATTTTTCTCAGTACTTATAACCACTTAGTATGCTGATAATATCTATCATTACATATTTGTTTATTACCTGATTTACTTAATAAGAATGTAAATATTGTAGATATATGAAATCTTGTAAGCATTGCTGATATGATTGACTTTGAAAATCATATGTAATATGTAACTGGGGTTCAAAATTATTGGTACAATTAATGGAATTCATTGCTATTACTATCTAGATGTTTTCAATAATCAAAAATGTCACTTTAAGCACCACTTAGACCATCTAGATGTTTTAAATAATCAAAAATGTCACTTTAAGCACCACTTAGACCATCTAGATGTTTTAAATAATCAAAAATGTCACCACTTAGCCTTTCTAGACAAAGCTTTTGTATAAATGCCCTGCTTAGGGCTGAACACTTAACATTCACTTATAGATACCTTCAGCCATCATAAGTCTCTGCATTCATTGCCATTCATTGCAAAGAGAAACTTCTAAGGCTCCAGGAACATCATGGAAGATGGGGCAGAAAGAGTATAAGAGCTGGGACATGGAGAGAAACGCTATGAAGCCCTATCTGCTGTGCATGGCATCGGCAAGGCAGCCATGATCTCATACCATCTTTGGTTACCTACACTGAGCCTCTGTAAGACTGGGTCTGTCAACAGTCAATCATGGACTGGGGCAGAGCTCACAGCTTCCTTACCACTGAAGTATTTACACTCATGGATTTCAGGGAAGGACAACCATTGTCTTCGGTTGTGTACCCATTGGTGAGTCTACTAGGCTCCAATAGACAGTCCCAGACCCGTGGTCACACAGGCAGCCCTGGTTAAACTCAGTGGATCACAGAGCAAAACAGAAGGTATCAATGTGGAGAAGAGGAGGAGGGAGAGTGAGCATGGGAAGAAGGGGCAGGGACAGGAAAAGAGTACTCGGAATGCATTATTCGCATGTGTGAATTTGCCAAAGAACAAGTTTAATCAAAGTTATAAGTAAGTTTAAGGCTTTCATTTTGTTTTGCTTCTAAGTTCCTTGAAATGTGGCTTCCACCCTCTTTAACACATTCAGATGTGACAAGGAAAAAGTTTTATCTGCCCTAAGCCCTTGTACACTCGGATTTACAGATCTCTGAGGGCACTTATGCCTCTACTGTTTATTTATTTTGGAATTATTTTATTATCCGCTTTACACGGTTATAAAGTATTGCCAAGATGAAAAAGCCCTCAGAGGACCACTATTGCTTTTCCTCAAGATGCTCTCATGCTCTCTGACCTGACCTTCAGCAATAACTGCAGCTTCTTGCATAAAATGGAGAATATAAAATCCTCCTTATGTGCTCTGGGCCAAAGAACTTTCTACCCAGTACCAAGAGCAGGGTGCTGTCAGCCACAGGCCCTGTGGTGTTCAAGTGTCAGTTCCTTTGGCACCATCACATATATTTATATACAACAGCACCTGGGAAACCAAACAGAATCACCACGGCCTGGCGTCTTTGGATGTACTATTACTATTATTATTATTAATTTTGTTGGGGGATTTTTTTTCCTTTGAGCATTTCATGCATACATACCACGATAAGAATAAGAGAGTAGAAGTTCCCAGAACCAACTGCGCATTTCTATCAACACCACCCCCCAAGTGCACAGGAGGACAAGTGGTCATCAGACAGACAGATAGTGGAGTGCAGGGGGATGTGTTTTCATCTTTACAATTTTCCCCTTGATACTCTCAGAATACGCTTCTGGTTTATTGAGTCATTTCCCTTTCATTGAGCTTTACGTCACTTCCACTGTTTTGTAATTATTGCTCAGACATGGGCTAATTTTTGCATATTTTGAGTTAGTTTTTAATGAGGCCCCTCTCATAGATGCAGGATAGTAAAACTGAAAGGTCCAAATATAGTAATGGATTTTGATGCATATTCTCAAAATATGCTTTCAGAGATGCTTTCCAGAGAAAGGAAGGCACTTTATCATGTCTCCGGCAACATGTGCCAACCAGTGTTACAGAATATTAGTTCAAAATGTGTTACATTCATTTATGCTGTGGAATATTTGTTTACTGATACAAAGATGTGTTGCATTCTTTTATGTAGCATTTTTTTTAACTCTGTGAAGCTGTGTTACTTTCCCTGCCTAAAACACCTGATTGGTCTCATGAAGAGCTAGACAGGAGAGGGATAGGCAGGGCTGCTAGGCAACAGAATAAATAGAAAGAGAAATCTGGGCTCAAGAGAACAGTGAGGAGTGCAAAAAGGGGGGAGGAGGACCCCAGGGCCCAGACACCCAGCTACACAGCCAGTCACAGAGTAAGAAGGCAAGAAATATGTATAGACTAGGGAAGGGTAAAAAGCCCAGAGGCAAAACATCATTCAAGAGAAACAGGATAATTTAAGTTAGCACGCTTGGCTAGTGTCGGGGACCAGACTTGGCAAAAATTCTTGCCAGGGTAGGAGCATGGGTTTCTGAAATATAAGTAAAGGATATGAAGACACATGATAAATAGTAATCACAGAAACCATAGAAAGTAATACCGGAAGGGAGTTCTAGTGACTACTAAATTAACCCACGTTTAATTTCCAATTGCTTAAAATACCCCTGACCCCAAAAGTTAGGAGTAAGACAAAAAAATTGCATTGAAAGGAAATTAAAAGACCAGTTGATGGTCACGGCTACAATGTAGTTAAACATTCTGTTGCTAGAACAAAACAAGTCATGCTCACACCCACCCTAGACCAAAACATTCTGTAGGCAAACTACTACCTGGGTGGAATCCAAAGCTATCTCCTTAAAGGAACTGGAACCTTAGTCAAATCCTTAGACTTTTGTTTGAAGTAGATACATCTACTTCTCTATTCCTGTAATGCAAGGGCTGGCTATTAGTCACACCTGTTGACAATAACCTTGAGAAGGCAGAACTCTCTGACCTAAATCTAGGTGGGGCCTTTGTTTGGGGTAGAAACACAATAACCTTGAAGGAATAGAGGTGGAACGTTCCAACTCTGACCTTTGGTCAACTTGGAAATAGGCTCACATTTTTGGGTCTCCACAGCTTAGAAATAAGCCAAGCTAAGGCTGGGCCTTCCTAAGTAACAATAGTTTCCATGTATTGATTTGGGAGCTGGGTGTTGGGCCCCCAAAGACTGGGAAAAAAATAAAACAACTACAAGCCAGTCTAACTGAGCATGCTCCAGCATTGACAGGAAGTCACCTCCTACCTGACTTCCTTCAAGATCCCTTTGGGATGAAATTTTTTAGAGTTCTTTTGTTGTCATTTTGTGTCTATCCCTTTGGGATATTGTTTGTTTGCTTGCTTATAGGTGTTTTGTTATTTTCTGTTTGCCTGCATTATTTTATTACTTTATACATTGTTTTTACTGAAGTGGTTTTATGTTAGAAAGCAAAATTCACTTTCTTCCCACCCTGTTTGTAGAATTCCACTCAATACTGGGTCAATTTCTACCCAGAATGGAAACTCAGTTTTGTGGTATGACGGAATCTGCTATCACTGTTTAGTTTTGTTTCTCTTAGTTCAGACTCCTAGGATATTAGCTTCCAGAGTAGGAATGTGTCACAGAGTTATACACAATGAAAGACAGAAAAAAAAGTCAGCAAGAGAAAGATATAGGTAGTTGTTCTCTCCCTAGTCTAAACCACACAGGAATCTGGAAGTGCCTGGGCCTGTTTGTTTTTGCAAATGGCTGGAACAAGGATGAAGTCATAACCCAACAGAAGCAGGATAGAGAAAGCCTGGCAAGAAAATAGAATGTCATATATCCAGTGTAGGTAGACACAGCCAGAAAAGAAGGATAAGTTTGAAATCAACAAAGAATTTATGAAGATTTAGTGGGGGTCTTGTTCCATCAAACCACATTAGTCTAGAATGAATCCACAGGTTCCTATCCTCTGTGGAAACAAAAGCAGAACCTCTTTTCCAAAGCAACGTATCCTTAAACCCAAGTTTTGAAATTAAGATACCTTTAAAATATATATGTGGACTTAGCTTAGCAGCCCATACAATGAAATGTCTCTCTGTACTTAACTCATTTAAAGTCAAAAAATTCAAAGAAAACACAATAATATACATAATCCAAACTGTCTGTGTATATTCCATCTTTACATGGCTTATTTTTCTTACTCTATTAACTTTTCCTACAAGTTTAATATTTATTTTATCTTTACTCCTTTAACCTATGGCTGTACTCTTTTATATTATAACTGCCTGTACTTTTTCCTCTCTCTTCCAAGCCTACTTATATTTACCTAACACTGTGACCCATTTAGAGGTCTTTTTCATCTGAATCTGTCTTTATTGCATGCTATATCTGTAATCTTTTCTTACTAAGAGCACTTTTTTTTTAATGCTAAGCAAGCTTGGCTAGGACCAACTCCGCAGCCCTTCCTGTTGGCTCTGCCCAGTCCAACATGGCAGAGGCATATTCACTGCCTCTGAGAGCCATGTGTACTGCCCCAGATCCAGGGTCACAGCGGGTCTATGTCACCATTAAGCAATTTATAACACACTGCTCACAGACCCCATTTAAGTGCTTGGCCTCCTGAAAGAGTAAGAACTGTTCATGCAATTAACATGAACCAGGAAGCCCTACCCTAAACAAATTGAGCAAACTTCACTACCAATGCTGAGTCAGGAAGGCCTCTCTTAAAGGAGCTATGGCACCCCTGCTCGCTGCCTGCAAAAAGAGCCAATCCAAAAAAAAAAAAATGTGGCTACCAAGAAACTGCACTAAATTCTATTCTTTTGTGTCTAGAATTCCTTTTCAAGCTCTCTCGGGTTTTATGTGGACATAGTTGCCTCACGTTGGCACCATTTTGTAGACAGAGACTACTCTTTCGTTTCCCAGGCGCCCAGACCCAAAATATGATCACTTCCTAAGTATTCAACTTCTTAATATCAGAAAACAGATTAGAGGCTCCCAGGGTTGAGGGAAGGAGGGACTAGCAAGTTATTACTTAAGGGGTTTTGAATTTGTAGTTTACAAGATTGAAGAGTTGTGGATATGAATAGTGTTGGCTGTGGTAAATACTATAAATGTATTTACTACACAATATGTTTAAAATGGTTACAATAGCAACCTTTAAATTTACACTTATTTTTTGCTATTGTTTTACATATATATTTTTCTATCTCTTTGTCTCTCTTTCTCTGTCTGTCTGTCTGTCTGTCTCTCTCTCTCTCTCTGCATGTGTGTGTGTGAGCACACACACTCATGTTTGCAAGTGCAAGCCATGGCATATGTGTGGAGGTCAGAGGTCAGAGGACAACTTGCAGAAGCTTGTATTATGTAGGTTCTGGGGATTAAACTCAGGCTGCAAAGCTTGGGGACAAGTGCTTTTACCTGCTGAGACATCTCGCAGGCCCTAAAGTGGTACGTTTTATTATATATGTTTGTATATATATATATATATGTGTGTGTGTGTGTGTGTGTGTGTGTACATATATAAATACGTATTTATATATATAAATTTTACCACAATAAAACTTTTTAAGAAATATTGCATGAGGTAACAATATGATTTCATAGAGATGTTTAAGAATTTTCCAAATTTACAAACCAAAATTTCCCTATTTCCTTGTGGCTATGTGTACAGAATACAGATATTTCTCTATTTTCTCACAACAATATTTCTATGTTAGAATTAAAACACGATATATATCTTTAATGATATTTTCATTTGTATTTATGTGTATGTATGTTTACCTGATTATATGGGCAACATGTGTATGTTGTGCCTACAGAAAAGGGCGTCAGAGCACTTGGGGCTGGAGTTACAGGAGGTTGTGAGCCACCTCCTATGGATGCTGGGAACCAAACTCTGGTCCTGCGGAAGAGCAGGAAACACTGAAGCACGGAGTCATTTCTCTGAGCCCCCACAACTACTCTCTTTACTATAAAAATAGAAGTTACAGCGTAGGTATTATATTTAGTGTCAGATAAATTAATACAAATTCATTTAGTCATAATTTAAAAAAAATAGTTTGGGGATGACTTTGTATAAGCACAAGTCTGAAATATCAACAATATCTCCCTCAACCACACATCCAGGAAAAGCAGAACAGATAATGCAGAGATTAAGTGCTTCCAAACCCATGAAATAAATTGGAGTCAATTTGAATAATGCAATCAGTTCTTGTGAATGTTTCAGGCAGCTTTATTTAACTCCACAAACTTTCATTATGCACCTGTTGACGGCAGCTGCAGCACTGCGTCGCGAAGCTGTGATGGGTACAGCACGGTTGCTATTCTTTGGTTTGGTTGGTTTTGTTTTCCGTTGGTTTGTTTTACAGTTTCCATTGTCTGGGACTGAAAACATTTTGACTGAAGAAAGATGGGGACCGAGCACAGGACTGGCATTCGCAGAGAATGTGAACACCACATCTAGTATAAGTAAATCACCCAGGACTAAGACTCCTCAAAAAATAGAGCTCTAATTTGTACCCCCAGTCCTGCTGACTCCCAACATCCAAGCCTACTGTCATTTGCTAAATTCCTACAGCCCAGATCCCGTGATAGAGATGAACATGAGAATGATTACACCCTCTTCCGTGGCTGTGACACTAAAAGTTCTCACCGCTTGTTAAAGTGACCAGAAAGAAGTGATAGACTTTAGTGCTTGGGGAAGTTTCGGAAAAATATGAAAGAGGATTTAATTCTGCTACGGGTTTTGGAACTAGATAGGAATTTTGCAAGTAGGCAGTATAGGAAGCATGCCCATGGCAGCAGGAGACCTTGGGAGTGCCCTTGCTGCTCAGTATCAGTCTTCTGCATCTGGCAGAAAATTCGCCCCCCCCGTGCCCCTCCTCCTTGAGAAACTGGATTAAACACTGCACAGTGCACGGTCCTTTCGCTAATGAAGATGTCTTTTCTCATTCACTCACTCCCCTGTTCCGCCGCTCTCCCGTAAGAAGGCATTCCCTTTGAACGGGGTGCTTAAAAATGTTCTCAGATCTTTGCCAAATGAGATGCTCTATTTCCCCATTCCCTTTGCATAAAGAGATGCTAACAGGCTTCTCTGGGTGCATTCTTTGTTGTGTGATACATTTATGCTTGGCAGATCATGGGGTGGACCATACATATGCTGCCCTCCTGCCGAGGTATACCTGCCTCTGACTCTTCTGCCTCTACATATAGTGGCCATAATCATCTCCTGCACACGGGGGAATGCTCGGGAGATGGTACTAACTGATTGTAGGTTTCCTCAAAGAACATTCATCATTATTATCATTAAGCCCACACTGGCAGTGGCAGATGTCAATGTCTACTTGGTAGGGAAAAGAAAAATCTGATTTGTGACTACTAATACTTTGGTGGGATTTTTTTTTCCATAGATAGTGTTTTTAGGTAAATGTCACTCTGATGTGATGAGTATGCACAGACTCATTCTTTCTCTGTGAGGAGATAATAAAAGCACCTTTAGTCTGGACTAGAGATGGGATGAACACAAACACACAGAGCTAAGCCCCCTGCCCAGAGCTCACGGTGTCTTTTTATCCACCATACGTTCAGCCTCAGATCACTAATTCATGTACAGGATAAGACAACTGCCAAATGATTAGATGCTACGGAGAGACGCTCCTCAGACACCTGTCATGTGGATGAAAGCAGCAACGTCCTCTGACCTTTGCCAGTTCAAGGTCGATAATGAGACAAGTCAGGCGGGAAGAGAAGCCTGAGCCGACTCCATTAATACTCGAAGTGTGTGCACTCAGGGACCCTGCATCTCCTGTCAATTAGTGGAGGGAAGCAGGGACTGCCGATTACCGGAGACGTGCCATCACCGCCATGGTTACCTCTGCTTCTGCACCCTCTGCATTTTAATTAGCCCCAGTCCCTCGGCTGTTTTTCAGGGCTTCGTTATTGCCATCTCAGGGAAGGCCTTTTACATTTCACATCATTAATTGGAGGAGCTGTTGAATGTTCTAGTCATGGAGCTGATGACACAGGTTTCCAGCTAACGGCTTTTATAGGGCTTCTTACAAAAAAAAAAAAGAAAGAAAGAAAGAAAGAAAATGTAGTCTTGGCCTGCCGAGATCTGTGAGTGAGCAGAACCAGTCAGAAAAACAGTAAGGGGAGATAGACCATTTCAGGTGGGGATGCAGCCAGGAGAACTGGGGCCTCTACAGGATTGTGTATTCACACAGGCAAAATCAACAGACAAGCAATAGAGAAACAAAATAAGGAAGGAATTGGCACAGCGACAAAGGGACCAGTCTCTGTGCTTCTTATCTTTATCAGTATATGGGTACATGTATGTACTTTTGTGTGGGGGTACACTTGCAAGTGTGTGTGTGTGCGTGTGTGTGCACGCACGCATGTGTCTGTGTGCTTGTGGAGGGCAAAGGTGACATCGAGTGGCTTTCTCTATCTCTCTCCTTGTTGTTGTGTTCAGAGTCTCTCAGGGAACCTGGAGTTCACTACCTCAGCTGGACTGGCTAGCCAGTAAACCCCAGGGATCATCCTGTCTCTGCCACTCCCAGTCCCAGAATGACAGACGTGGGTACCACGCCCAGTTTCCTACTTCCTTGCCGGGAATCCAAACACGGGTCCTCACACTTACAGAGCAAGCACTTTATTGATTGAGCCGTCTTCCCAGCTGCTCCTATTCCCCTCTTACAAAGAGAAATGATGTAGACCATCACGAAATCATTCATCACAAAGAGAATGAGCAGAAAAGGAGTCTGGAATAGAAAGTCGGCAGACATTTGTCCTCACATACCAAGACCAAGGTTTACCCAAGCAATGGTCTTGAGAATTGATTAAGTATCAAGGAAAGCAAAGGGCTGTTCTTTGCTCAGCCTTCCCCAACCCAAGATTCAGTCTTATTAGGTCTGGGGTGGGGCTAGAGAATTTGCGTTTCTAACTGGTTCCCTGCTGGTGCTGATGATGATGCAGGTGTTCGCAGAGGAGGGGACAAAACTTTGACAACCACCTTCCCAGGGGCAGTTATCCACGTGGAAGGCTGAACACTCAAAAGGAATAACTAACCCTTGCTATTTAAGACAATGAAAACGCTACCCATGAGTCTGTAAACTGAGGCATTGAAATGTTGCTGCCGACTTGATTAGCATTAACATTGAGCATTTTATTAAATCACATGAGGTAAAGTAAGTATCACATTGCAGTCAAAACCTTGAAAAATATTTAGGGTTAGGAATGTAGTTCAGTGGTAGAACACTTGTTGAATTAAGAGCAGCGGAGCTGCGTCCCCAGCACCCGGCCGCCTGCACGGCTAGCTTTATACCCAAAATAATTACACGGAAACTGTATTCTTTTAAACACTGCCTGACCCATTAGTTCCAGCCTCTTATTGGCTAGCTCTTACATATTGATCTAACCCATTTCTATTATTCTGTGTAGTCCACAAGCTGGCTTACCAGGAATGATCTTAACCTGCATCTGTCTGCAGTGGGACAATCATGGCGACTCACTGACTCAGCTTCTTTCTCCCAGCATCCTGTTCTGTTTTCTCCGCCTACCTAAGGGTTGGCCTATGAAATGGGCCTAGGCAGTTTCTTTATTAATAAGAAATCACTCCCACATCAAACACTGACCTAGCATATTTAAGGTCCTAAGTTGAATCCCCAGTGCTGCAAAAACAAACAAACGAAAAACCAATCCACCTATTGTGGTTTTTTTTTTAAGAAAAAAAGTATGTAAAGAGCTCATCGCAGAGTAAACTGAATATCTTTAGGACATGCCTCCTTAATGTAACTCTCCTACCCAAAGCAATTCTATCTTCATCTAGAATGAAGAATAACTGGCAATAGAGGGAGCTGTAAAACAGTGGTCTGATAAATGTTTAAAGCAGCCTAGCACATGTGTGTGGTTTTATTGCTGATTAGTTGGATATCTTCGCTTTTGCTGTATCAAAACGTTTTCAGAGCAAAGATGACATACACGCAGCCAGTGCGGCTCTTAAGCAAGTAGAGTCACTTATCTATGAGATGTGGAGATGTACTTTCAAATCTGGGCTCCTGCAAGCTTGAAAATTTCATGACATGGATTCCTATTTTCTACTTGAGTCAACATGTTTAGCACCTGGTGTGATGGCACTCGGATTAGAAAGAGACTTTTAAAATTCCCAGCTCAGTCCCGTTAGCAAGTCTCAAAATCTGAATCAGCACCAAGTCAAAACTACCTCTCAACTTACGTCAACTCAGACTTTTCGAGAGAGCGGCTCAAAGCCACATTTGCACACCCTAAAGTGCCTACCACCCCCAGGCGCTTCTAAGATCACATGCTAAAATGTGATATTCTGTCCCAAAGACAGATCCAGCCCACAGAGTAATCATTCTTAGGGCAGAAATTGTCCACCTGGTGAGCTCCATGGAAAGGCGACTCAGATTCAGCTGAAAACAATGTTCATGGGTCCGGTCGCCACTTGTTTTATATTACATGATAAGAATTCCAGGTTTGGCTGAGGAATCCCATCTGGACGG
>NC_022018.1:51099626-51105198 GCF_000317375.1 Microtus ochrogaster | reverse complement strand
ATTGTGGGTGGAGACACCCCTGGCCTGGTGGTCCTGGTTTCCATAAGAAAGAAGGCTGAGGAAGCAATGAGGAGTAAACCAGCAAGAAGTCTTCCTCCATGACCTCTGCATCAGCTCCTGCCTCCAGGTTCCTGCCCTGTTTGACTTCCTGTCACAACTTCCTTCAATGATGAAGAGTGGTGTGGAAGCGTAATCCAAATGAAACCCTTCCCTCCCAAGTTGCCTTGGTCACCGTGTTTATCACAGCAATAGGAACCCAGACTATGATAGTCAACTTGCCACAAATTAGTCACCTGAGTAGTGAGCCTTACCCAAGTAACTGTCCTGATGGCCTTCACTGATTCAGAAAGACCCCCTGCAGTGGTACCTCTGGTAGCTGCTCAGATACAAAGGGTTTGACAGAAGGAAGATTATTTTTCCTTTTGTTTGCTTGGCCTTCCCTCTTGCCACCAAGTTGGTTTACCCTTCCCTGACATCAGAACCAGCGTTTCCAGGCTTCCATCATGGACTAACAACCAGTAGCTTTCTAGAAATGCTCCAGATTTTCTGTGCCATATTGGAATTGCTTAGGCCCTCAGCCTTGGGAACTAAGCTACTACTTGTGTGTGGGGGGGGGCAGGGGGGAGGATGTCAGTCTCTTCATGAAAGATAGCTGCTGCGGAGCTACACCAGCGGCTAAGGCACCTAGCTTCAAGCACTGGATTCTCAGATCCTCAGGTAAGATAAGGTTGCTGCTCTACATTTTAATGTAAAGTGACGTAGTACATTCGTATATATAATAAATCATGCATATGAAAAAAAAAGAATTCCAGGTTTAATGAGCTAACAATCTAGTCCGCTGAGAGTAGCAAATTCCAAGTCCTCTCCGTATCATTAATTTCAAAGTTCAAGCTAGTTACACGGTGAAGCGAGCTGGTCAAAGCCTCAGTTTCGGAAGCATGGCGACAGGGACCTTGTCTAGTACAGTGGCTCCCAGCCTTCCTAGTGTTGCAACCTTTTACACAGTTCTTCACATTGTAGTGACCCCCCCAACCATAAAATTATTTTCATTCTTACTTCACAACTGTAATTTTGCTATTGTTATGATTTATAACGTAGATAAATATCTGTGTTTTCCGACCATCTTAGGCAGCCTCTGTGAAAAGGTCCTTTGACCCCCCCAAAGGGGTTGTGACCCACAGGTTAAGAACCACTGCTCTTTCCCCCACCCCTTGCCCCTGCCACCTGTGGTGGGCAAAGGAGCTGACCCTTCTTCCCCTTACCAGCTGCAGCACTCTGGAAAGTGGAGCCTGTACCTCACCTGGGCAGCACAGTAGAGCTGACCCTATTGACAGGGGTGCAGGTAAACCGGCCCCAAATATGTGGGCATGGGAGATCTGGCCCTGCTCCTCATCTGCCATATGGTAGTGTGGAAAGAGGAGAGATGCCCTTCCCCTGCCCCGCATGGCCTGTGGTAGGTGGGAGAGCTGACCCTGCGGTCATCAGAGTGGACGAACTGTCGCCGACCCTCACCAGCTGTAGTACTCAGGAGAGTGGCCCTTGCACCTTGCTGGGGCAACACAGCAGAGCTGGCCCTGGAGGTGTAGGTGACAGAGAGAAACCAACCTGAACAGGAAAGCAGGAGAACCCGCCCTGCCACTTGGTAAATTGCTTAGAGCTGCCAGGGTGAACTAGCCAGAGAAATGCTGGAGAGCGCACCCTGGTGGTGGAGATGAGAGAGAACGGGCCAGCTGATAAATCCTGCAACTACGTAAGTCCAGAACCAGGGTTATGAGTTGGAGCACCCCAACATCCACCCCATCTCTGAGCTGCTGGAGCATGTGAAGGGGAAGGTCCTGTAGACCCAAAACTGCAGGGTCTCCATGACAGAGGGCAAAAACAAAACAGCCAAGAAGAGTTGCAGTGAGGGCCCAGCATCAATAGTGTAGCAGAAACCAGAGGCCTCAAACCAGAATAATGAGTCTTTGCAATGAACACTTGCAAATAAAGACATATGGGCAAAAGGGTTTGCTGCATGACACTGTGTCCCACTACAGCTTCCACGATAAGGTTTTTCCTTTTTCCTTTTTTTTTTATCCTTAAATTTTATTTTATTTTATTTGGGAGGGGGAGGGTTTGCAAAGGAACAGGAAATAAATGAGACTGAGATGTGTGGTGTGAAAGACACAAAGAATAAATAGAAAGAAAGTTTTAAAAAGAAAGAAAAGAACCATTGCTCTGGTTCCACATACCTTGAGTCAAATGTGGCAAAGCAGCTCACAGGAGGAAGGTGTTCTGCTGGCTTATTTTCGGGCCAGTGCTGTTCCTACTGATGTTTATTTGGAGGTGGTAGGGGTTTCTCCAGATGTATTTTTCTCATTTAGAGTCAACACTCCCATATGAAATCTGCTGCAGGACATTGTACAGTACTGTGAGCCCCAGGACTGTTGTAACAAAATCAACCTTGGATCAGGGTGCAGAGTCAGGAATGAGCATAGAGTATAGAGGAGCCAGGGGTATGGGCGGAGATGCACAGGAAAGAGTAGGAAGGGACTCGGAGATTCAAGGTCTTTTTTGGTTTGGGACATCTGGAGAGATGCATGCACTCTGACTGGGTCCCCGGCCCAAAAGGAAGGTCAGCTGGCTGCTTCTCAACCTAAGCTAGCAGGTTTTCACCTCCGCATCTGATTCCCAAGTCACTTTTGATAAAAAAAAGAATGATAGAGACTCAGTTAAAAAAAAAAAACTACATTTGGTGGCATACTTTAGGTAATGGAATTGAAAGGAACTTTCTCCTAGACCTAAAAGCAAAACTTATCAAACGTCCATGTAGAAAATTTTTGTTTACCCAATCTCTGAGAGATCTGCAGAGACATTTTCTGATAAGATAGAGTCAAGTATATTTAATGTGAAGAGAAGAAATTAAATGCAGGATTTTTTTTTTATTTTTTTATCTCACAGGATGGCATCATATATCCCAAGCTTGCTCTTGAACTCACTATGAGATCAGGCTAGCCCCACACTCATGGTATTCCTCCTGCCTTAGCTTGCCAAGTGTTGGAATTACAAGCAGGAACCACCACCACATCTGACTGTTCAAGCTCCCTCTTTTGACACTGACTTTCCCACAACACAGAAGCAATAAGGACTTCAGGAGCATCTTCAAAAGACGTGTATATCCCCTCTCCACCCCAGGGAACATTAGGGAAGAGGGGACAAAAAGAATGTAAGGGGCAGATGACAGGGAGAAAGACTGTGAAATCTCCTGTACTGGACAAGACACACCCATTAATAGTGGGAATTTCCAACCCTACAAAGGCCCACCCTGGGTCTGCACAAGACTAGACTCATCAAGATTCAGGCATGGACAGAGGAGGGTCTCAGGTGGCTTGGCCCCCTCCCAGCTAAACTATTTGCTTCTGCTATATTCAGAGGGAGAAGGGGCTATTGCCCTCAGTTCTGTGGCCACTGATGACTCCACCAAGATCCAAAAGTGAGTTCCCATCCAAAGGTCATACAGGCAGTCATGGATAAACTAAATAGACCACAAAACCAAATGGTCTAAATCTGGAAAAGGGCTGGTAGGGGTGGCAAGTGGTTGGTAAGTGTGGGAGGAAAATAAGAACCCATGGAGGAAGTAATCAGTGCAGCCTGTGTGTGAGTGTGTGAGTGTGTGAGAGAGAGGGAGAGTGTATGTGTGCATGTGTGTATGTAATAATAAAACAATGTAAGGCAGATGAGAGGCTTCTTCAGTTACACAGGAGCAGGGGGATCCTGGAACACTTGGTAAGTGCAGAGAGCAAGGCAAAGAGGCTCCATGGTTGAAGCACCCGGGACGATTCCCATGGAACCATCCTGCAAAGCTCGGGAAACTTGTTTCCAAATAGCAGTTTGCTAAGTCATCTTGGACTCTGAAAGCATTGTGCTATTTCTAACGATCACCACACTCTGTATTGATTAATAGTGTATATTTCATGTTGGTATACAGAAAATTAAACGCTGGCTTTTTCTTTTTAATTTGAGGATGTAGCTTAGTTGGTACAGTGCTTACCCCGCATGCACAGAGCCCAGAGTTCCGTCCCCAGCACCACACAAAGCTGTATATGTGACACATGGCTGTAACCCAGCACTTGGAGGGGCAAGAGGATCCAGAGTTCAAGGTCACCCTCAGCTATACAGGGAGCTTAAAGACTAGCCTAGTATACATAAGACCCTGCCTGGAAACCAACACGGGAGTGTGGCATTCTTGAATGATAGAGTCATATATTTAAAAGGATCCCAAACCAAGAATCATACAGGGGAAGGGGTGGGGGAGGCTGGAAACTAGATGGAGTGGAGGGAGAGAAAACTGTAATAGGGATATAATGTTAAAGAGAAGAATAATTTTTAAAAAAAAAAAGATGCCAGAATTTAATTCACTAACATTGGATATTTTACACATTCAAAATCTTACAGCCCAAGTTCTTACTTCCACTACACACTTAGAACCTTCAGACCACTTGTTTTAGGCCTTATGCTATTTCTAGATGTTAGACAACCCCGAATAATTTTATTTTTCCCAGACTATCAGCACAAGAGTCTATACACTACTTATTAGATCTAAAAAAAAACACCCTTCTGAAATTATACTAAACTAATCAGATTCTTCACGTATCAAACACTGGGACAACACACCCCCACGTGAACTAGAAGGGGCAAGAAGCAAAGTGTCTCTGCGTGAAAGGGCATTCAATCGTCTTCTTCCCGAAGCATCACTCTGCTCTAAGAAGAACTAGTGGGAAAGAAAGAGAAATCCTGGGTGTTCATGTGGGCAGCGTGTGTGTGTGTGTGTGTGTGTGTGTGTGTGTGTGTGTGTGTGTGTGTGTGCGTGCGTGTGTGCGCGTGTGTATGCATGTGTGTGCATGTGATATGTGTGCGTGTGTGTGTGTGTGGTGTGCGTGTGTGACTGGATTGCCCTCTGCTGGACACAATTACCTTTTATTCCTTTAAGATCTTAGCAAAGGAGAAATAAAAGTAACAATTTCCCTAGAAAATGAAAAAGGATAAGAAAAACTGAAACAGAACAAAATGAAAGAAGAAATGAAGAAGTTAGAAGGAAAATCAAGAGTAAGATTTAGTCTCTAATCAAGAAACAATCAGAAAAATACAAAGACTAAGAAGTAGTCCATCCCATCCCTGCTGGGATTACTGGTGGAGAAATAATTACAAGTGACAATATATAGCCTACTGCCCTCTGAATGTGTGCTAGCTATGTGCTCCTAAACTGTGTTGATAGCAGCCAACAAATGTGTTGCTGCCTTGTGGAAATTCACTGAGAATAAAGTTTAGAGATCAAAACCATTTTTCAGACATTCCACACAGATCCCAAAGCAGCGTTCAATCTATAGAGGCACAGTGCTAGGCTTTACATCTTTGCCGCAAAGAGAGATTTCATGAAAGCGTGATCTTAACTTATTTTTTTCTACTGATTGAATTATTTACTCACAGGTTTGTTTTGAATGAAAAGCAACACAGGTTAAAATGTTATAAAGTTGAGAAAAACAGGCTTCTTCAAACATGGTTAATTATTTAAAGACTATATAGAGCCAAAATC
>NC_022018.1:51098930-51099432 GCF_000317375.1 Microtus ochrogaster | reverse complement strand
CAGGCTGGTCTCGAACTCACAGAGATCCACCTGCCTCTGCCTCCCGAGTGCTGGAATTAAAGGCGTGTGCCACCATCGCCCGGCTCCATGACAATTTTTTAAAATATGCTCTTAATGTCAGCTTAGAAGAAGGAGCATTTCTGAGAAGGCTTGGAGCATCAGTCTCACATCCCTGAGCCTCCAAGCCACGGCGTCTCTAAGTCAGAACCATCTACTTCCAGCACATGTATGTGTTTCAGGGTCCAGAAGAGCAGCCCAGAGCCCAGCCTAAACATTTTCCTTCTCCACCCCATACTGCCACCCCCAGAATTAGGAGAAATCCTTACCTTGTTGCTTGTGCAAACAGTGGCTTCTGCTGTGAGAATTTAAGCTCCTTAAATATTATTCAAGGGTATCTCTAGAGAGGGGGCCAATTTAATTAGGTTTATCAAGTGCTTTTAAGATATCTTGGAGCCATCGCCAGATGAAGGTTCTATGGTGATATGCAAAATATTCATCAGTA
>NC_022018.1:51076401-51097752 GCF_000317375.1 Microtus ochrogaster | reverse complement strand
AAAAAAAAGATATCTTGGAGCATACAACCAAGCTGGAGCTAAGCAGGGCCATCATAGGGTACGGCAGAAACTCCAGGCACAGATGGGACAGAGGGAAAGTAAAACAGCAGCAGTAAAACAGCAGATCCCTCTCTTCAAGGCCACAAAAAACTAGCCTAAGAACCCACACCAATCAGCATCCTTCCATTTTAAGAGTATAATGAGGATGTTTGCAGGGGTTATGTGTCTGTGTGAGTGTGAGTCTGATCTATGTGTTTTCCACAGGTCCGTGCAGGTGTACAACCTTGTGCCCATGTGCATGTCGAGGTCAGAGGTGAATATAAGGTGTTCTTCTCTATCAATTTCCACATTCCTCCTTTGATGCAGGGTCTCTCACGAAATCAGCATAGTCCCAGTATAGCACTGTCCCCCCAAAGCACTGGGTTACAGATACACTGCTATGTCCAGCTTTTTTGCGTGAAGTCCTGGGATCTGAACTCAGGTCTACATGCTTGCACAACAAGCGCTCTTCCACAGAAGCCATCTCTCTAGCCCCAGGTGTCTTGTTTCAATGCATGCTTTCAGATGGCAAGAGTAGAGAGGATGCATACAACTGCATGAGACTACCTGGTAAACATCCTAACATTCAATTACAGCAGGATATGAGAAAGCCATGCAATCCAACTTGGAAGACCCAAAACGCTTCCTGGAGGAGGTAAAATCTGAGTGGGATCTCCAACAGCAATGCTGTAGGAACAGTGCTCTAAGTGTAACCTTTGAAGAGAATATTCATGAAACCGTCACAGTCAAGAGATGCTTATTATCCCATCTTACTGATCAGAAGTAGGGGCAAGAGAGCATCGTGCCACTAATCCAGTACGATGTAGAGGGATGCAAACACATGCATCCTCCATCACCTGCCCAGCTGGAAACAGTGGCATCTTGTGGGTCTACTTGTACCTTCCCCATTAATTAAATTAACATTATCATGTCTGCCTATCACATGGCAAAGTAAAACCTACCAATCTCTAGTAGGTGTAAGCTTGAAAAATTGTAGTTTTCCATGCCACATGCAGAATCAGGGAACAGGAAAAAAAGCATCACTTTCCAAAGGTTGGGTAGAGACTCCAAATACCATTGATTTTAAAAAGTCTCCAAATTTTAGCATAATGAGGTTTCCATATCTAGGATAAAACCCATTTCCCACATTAAAAGAAAAGTTAACTGACAAGAGCCTTGTCAGAAAGGGAGCTTTGTTGACTGCAACATGTTTGATTATCAACTTCAGAGCAGACACTAACAAAATAACTTCATGCATTCTTCAAATTTATCAAAACCAGAAACGTGGGTTTTTCTTTCTGTGTACACTAACAGGGTTAGTTTCCCCAAATGCCTAAGTCAATCCAGGATTTTAAATTGGACAATAACAAAAGCATAAGTTGTTTTGTATTCTAAAAATGATGAGTTTGAGCGTGGTTTTGGCTTGCAGTGGTTAGGGCCTTCATCACAGTGATGCTCAGCATGGATGCTCATTATCAGTGGGGTGGGAAGGAGAGCTCTCTAAACAGGATGCAGGCTGCTAATGCATGACCCATCAGCTGAATTTCAAAGCATTAATAACATCAACTTCATGCTTTCTGCAATGTAAGAAGAATCCAAACAATCTCAGGTTTTGAAAAATGCATCCCATTTAACTGAATTCTGGAAAACCAGCGCATCCATCAATTGGCTAAAGAAAATTTCTATACCTAGATTGATTCATGCAATTATCATTTATCAGATTAATTTTACTTGACGCTCATGAGTATTTCCTTACTAACAACTAGCTTAGATTATTAGCCATTAACTCTGAGTTTCTTTATTCACTCAGAAAATATGTGTTTTGTGCTTGGAATAACATGGTATTAGAGTTCTAGTCCATATTTTTTCTGTTCTCAACATTAGAGAGACCTATAAACATAAGAGATAGTTTGATAAACATCCCTTAAAACAACACAATGACAACCATACAGTCTAACTTGGAAGAATCCAAAGGCTTCCCTGAATGAGGAGATATCAGGGTAGAGTTGTTTTGTTTTGATTTGGTTTGGTTTGTCTGTGTGTGGCATATGCAGATGTCTGTGTATATGCACATACATGTGCAAATACTCATGCACATATGTGCACACGCGTGTGGAGGTTAACGGCTAATTTAATAATAGAAGTCTGCCTCAGTTTCTCACCATGTCATTTTATACTGAGTCTCTCACTCAACTTATTGCTCCAAGGATCTTCCTGACTCTACACCTGTGTCCTACCCATCCCCCTACCCCATCTAGCCAGCACTAAAGTTACGGACACACACTTTGCCACTTTTGCATGGATGCTGGCATCTAAATGCAGACCTGTATGCTTGCACAACTGAGCCATCTCTCTAACTGCCAATCACACATTTCCATCAGACATTCTCTGTAGCCCCTATCCAATGCACTCTTTTAACAAGCGAACACACACACACACACACACACACACACACACAAATGACAGATAAGGAACTGTGGGACCGAAATGCATGCAATACAAAAAAAAAAAAGTGACAGCATCAAGTCACATATCAAGGCTGACTCAAGGCCATCAATTGTGATTCTCTCTTCCTATAGCAAGCAGATAGGCAAAGGGATCAAGGCCTGGGGAAGCACCAAGAATCTAGGGGTCAGCAAATACATCAAATCACATCTGAAATGAGCGATGGGTATCTGAAATCAATCTGCACCAGCTGATTGTAATACTGTTGTCTGCAACTTATTCACCTCAAAAGTAAAAAAAAGACCAGTATGCACCCTGGTTTCAATACAACCCTATAATCTCCGTGATTTACGTTTCACACTTTAGCTTCTTACTCATCTGGCATGCCCAACGTGGGAGGCTCTGTCCTCAGACCCGCTCAGGAAGCAAGATTGATGTAGGCTGCATCTTCGCTCTGGCTCCTGGGATCACTGCAGCGAGAAAGGAGAGAACTGCCCATGTCAAGCATGAGCAATTAAATGCTCTGGCCCAGAAATGCTACCTGTCACTTTCGCTCACATGCCATTGTCCAGGACTAGTTAGCGATAACGCCTCACTGCCAGAGGGCAGAGGAGTAAGTAGCATAGATTTCACAGTCACCTTGTGCCAGGCACTGGTCATCAGGAGTAATATACACCAGGTGATTTTGTTCAGTGTAAGGGGTCATCCGGTCCAGCATCTGGGAATATGATTGACATCAAACACGGCAAGCTTAGACGGCCAATGCCACACACAGCTGATTCAGTCATGTGATTCTGATTAAGGTGTCTCGTCCTCTGAATGGTAGTTTCTTCTTCTTAAGCACAGGAATATAGCGTTTTCCAAACAATGATATTCAGATGAGATCACATATGAAGCACATATCAGTGTTGGCCATAGCTGAAGCCCATACACCGTGGGTTCATTTTGAATGGAATAATATTGCATTTAGGAAAAATGTAGAAGAATTTAATAAAAGAACTGCATCATAGTGGTTGCTTAAACTGGTTATCTTACATATTAAAATACTTAGCAAAGCTGCAAGGAATTAAAATCAAGGAATTTATGCCATACGCCAGGTATTTTTTCTCATTTCTTTTTTGCATTATTTTTTATTAGTACATAACAAATCACTATACACTTATTAGTGTAAAAAAATTCCTGTGCAAAAACTCAGTTCTATAGGTTAGATATTGAAACAGGGACCACATCTCTAAACAGTGTACCCCAAAACTGAAATCAAGATGCCCAGGCTTCACTAGCTCAGTGACTTCCTCCGGGCTTCTTCCATGGTCTTCCAGACTTCCATTACTTCCAGGTGTGACAATAAGGTTCTTGCCTTAGCTGGTTGTGAGGCAGAGCAGTCTGAGGTTTCTGAAGTTTGTTCGTGTTCCATACTGTGGTCTTCAAAGGCTATAGTCAGCAGAAATGTCTCCTTTCTTCCCAACTTCCTGAAACATCTCTCTTTAACTTTGACTGCTAACAACACTGTGAAGGAACACTAAATTTTTATGAGGTCATCTGAAGAATTCCGATTCACCCCTTTTCCTTATTTTTTTATTAAATTTTTCTCATTTACTTTATGTGCTAACCAAAGTTTCCCCTCCCTCCTCTCCTTCTGTTCCCTCCCCCCTACCTCCCTTCCACCCAGCCCATCCACTCCTCCTCCTCCTCCATTCAGAAAGGGACAGGCCTCCCGTGGGAGTCAAAAAGCATGGCACATCAAGTTGAGGCAGGACCAAGTTCCTCCCCCTGCATCAAGGTTGGGCAAGGCAACCCAGCTTGGGTATTGGATTCCCAAAAGTCAGCTCAAGTGCCAGGGACAGTTCCTGATCCCACTGCTAGGAGTCCCACAAAAAAACCCAAGCTACACAACTGTCACACACACACACAGAGGGTCTAGGTTGGTCCCATGCAAACTCCCTAACTGTTGGTCCAGAGTCAGTGAGCTCCCAAGAGCTCAGGTCAGCTGTCTCTGTGGGGTCCCCTGTCATGACCTTGGTGCAATCCCTCCTCTCTCTTCAACAGGACTCCTGGAACTCAACCCAGTGCTTGGCTGTGGATCTCTGTATCTGCTTCCATAAGTTACTAGATGATGTTCTCTGATGACAAGTAGGTTAGTCACCAATCTGGTTACAGGAGAAGACCAGTTCGGGCACTGTCTCCACTACTGCTAAGAGTCTTATCTGGGGTCATCCTTGTGGATTTTTTGGGGTTTCCCCTGGCACCACATTTCTCCCTAACCCCAAAATACCCCTATGAAGACATTTCTTTCATTATTCTCCCCCACTCCATCACGCCTCCAAACCAATCCCTCCCATTCCTATATCTCCGTCCTCCCCATCCCAAGTTAGCCCAGGAGATCCCATCCATTTCCCCTTCTCAGGGAAACCGTGTGTCTCTCTTTGGACCCTTCTTGTTACCTAACTTTTCTGGGACTGCAGATTGCAGCCTGGTTATCCTTTCCTTACAGCTGATACCCACTCCTAAGTGCTCTTTCTGGGTCTAGGTTACCACACTCAGGATGATTCTTTTCTAATTCCGTCTGTTTGCCCCTTTTCAATATAACACTGTGTTTCACGAGAGTGAAAGTACTCCAAGGCCCCACTCACACCCACACAAACGATCGTGCACCGAAGTCACTGGCAGCCTGCGGGTCTGCTTATCACGTTCCTATGCCCAGGGCAGCAATCTCTCCAACTGCCGCACAGTGATTCCCAATAGGAAAACATCGAGGTGCGCATGTTATTGGCACACAGTGCTTGGTGTCAGCAAGAGCAGGATCGTGTACACAAACGATGTCTTTCTATCATTGGGAAAACCATTTCTAAAGGACATATTCACATATTCGCGGGGAGACATGCCTCTGGTTTCTGCACATCTTGCAAGCAGATGTTCCTAATCCCTTGCTTTCGAGTGTCTTTTCAAGGGTAATTGTGGAGCAAACAATCTGGAGGATGGAGATACAGTGTGTCTCTTTTTAGATCAAAGAGCAGATTTGCTTATTAAGCTATATAATAAAGATAGCATCTCTTCCAACACAAAGGGCCCTTGGGCTTGCTGTGAAAGATTCGACTTCGCCAAGTGGCTATCCCCTCACCAGGAACACAGCTCAGCAGGTATGGCTATCTCCACCTGGCTCCACCCCCAACCCCACCCGACCCCACCCCGAACCGTGGTGAAGGAGAAACTGAGCAAGCATGATGACTGTCTGACTATTGCTAATGCTGCGGGAGGAGGGGACTCTGTATCTGACTGACAAGCATTTACAAGAAATTACACATTTATTTTCTCCTTGGGTCATAAATGTGCTGGTAGAATGTGTATAACATTAAAATATCTATGTTGATAGGTATCTTGTATAGTTCAAGTAGTCTTATTCTGATTATTAAGGCAAATATCTTATGAATTTTATGTGAATGTTTAATATCTGTTCATTTCTCTCTGATACAAGTAATAGCTTATCTGTATATCTGTATTTACGCAAAAATTTTTAAAACAGATTTTTTATATGTGTGTATTTAGATTATAAGTCCTTTAAAATACAATTAATACAAGAAAATTTTACAAATATAGAATATTTGCAATTACAGAACTTCCTTTTAAAAACATGTAACTTTATGTGCAAAGAATCTATGCTGATATGATCAGTATTTTCAGATAACTCAAGTAGGTAAATACCATTTCTTCTCATGGGAAGTTTACACAAGCAAATAAAAAGAAAGAAATGTGTAAAAAAGTATGATTCTTCATCAAAGCTTTTCTTTCCCATTTTATTTATTATTTATTTATTAGATATTACAGTATATACACATGCACATATACATATACACATAGACACAAAACACATGCAAACATATAAACACACATATGCTTAAACACATACACACAGGAAAAAAAAAGATGTCTCTAGGAAAGCAAACTTCTGGCTATTTCCCAAGAACTCATGTTCAGACTCACAGTTGCATGTATTTCAGGTCTGTAGGTGTTTGGTTCTTTCTGGTTAACAGTGGATTGTTACTTTGGTGGTAAGAGGGATGATCTGCCCCTCTGATTTAAAAGAATCGGTTCCTATAAACAGGGAAAGCACACTCATCCTCCATACCTGCTCCAGATTCCTCCCTCTCTTCTAACTTGTAGGCTTACCGCTTTTTAGAATTTCCTTTCCAGTTACGGATGTAACATCAAATTCCCTCATTCAAGCTTGGGCGTGGCATATGCAACAATCTGAAGTTTCTGTTTCAAATCAGCATGACTAAAAAGCTCAGCCCCCTTTCCACAGAGGGCGCTCACTTATCACTGGATTTAACCTCACCATAAACTGAAAAACCACTAAAATTGGGTCACAATTAAATCAAAGTCATTTGAAAATATTTCCCAAGTCCTTGTACTCTTATGGGTCCTGGTTTGCAGAGTTCGTTTTGGAGGAAGATCAGAGACCAAGTGGTAAGCACTTGGATAGCCACTCCTACTATTTTCTCCTATTGCTTGGGCTTCTTTGGGGAAACTGACTTCAGCAAACTACAGCCATCTCCACAGTGAAATCTTTTCCGGAAAGGCCAGGAGATACATTCTTTCTTTGCCCGTTTATTTACTGGGTAAGTGAAAACACCACACACACACAGACACAAAAAGGATCAGACATCATTGTAAAAGGATAAGGGAATTATGTAGGATGTAAGCAATCATGCCTTGGTTCTGAAAATTATGTTCTTAGTAAACTGGTTCTATTTTAACTTTGCAGTGTGGCATAGTTACAGATACAGAGATGTGTGTATGTGTTCATACATCACAAATCTTTTTGAAACTCTGCAAATTAGCCACAACATACAGGGAAGCACTGAAGTCACCCGGCGTCGTTCCCAGCGTGATCACCTCTAAGAACGCTTGAGATGGAAGGCTTGCTGCCATTTTTCTATTGTGCGTCAGAAAAGGAAAGCTTGCTTTTTATCCAGCTGCCTGTCACTTTCCTGCAAAAGGAGCTCTCAGGATGTCAGTGTAGAATGCTGGGTGTGGGGTGGTGACGTCACGCGGAGAAGCTACGTCTACTCCTCGGAGCCCGCGAGGGTCATCGCATACTGCAATGAGCTGAGTGAGTATGTGCTAGGTATCCGAGTCTGGCTTATCCCACTCAGTTGATGGCCTACAGTTCTGGCCATTTCCCTGCAGATAACCTAGAGTCATTCTCCACAGATGAACAAAACCCCATTGTGAATATTTGCGCTCCTCTGTGGATGAGAAGTTCCTCTATCCTGATATATATGGTCCTCACTACACCGTAGGAACATTACAACATATATTTTCCATTTGATCGAAGAGTCCAATGTATGGGTTTTAAAATAAATTTTCACATTTAATCTTTTTTTTTGAGATTTGGAGCCATTTTCATTTTTATTGTTTTTATTGAGCTATACGTTTTTCTCCACTCCCCTTCCTTCCTCTCCCCCACATTTAATCTTGAGTCTCTTTTAAGAACTTTGTCAGTCAGAAACAATCCTTTAAAACAGCAGTGTGATTCCCTCATCAGCAGATAGATTCGCTGTGTGTGAGAAAAGCAGCCTGCTAAGTATTGACATCTTCCTTGAGTTAGCTTACGCTGGACTCTAACACTGTCTGTGCTACTGTGAAACACCCATACTTCTTTACTACCTGTCTCCCATTTCCCCATCTGGCCCATGAGAATATTACCAAATCCTTTGCCTAGTGACTCTTCTTTTATGTGGTCAGTAGACTCCACTCATGTCCACCAACTAACACTGTGACCTGTCTATAGTATGTTCACAAAAGGGAGAAGAGAGGAAGGAGGGAGACAAAGAGAAAAGCTGGGACAATCAATGGAGCAAAAGCTGAAAAGAATTGAAGTTGGGATCTCAGAAGAACAATTGCCTTTATATGAGCTCTGGGGAAGACAGGAAAATTTTTCTCTGATCAACCATTGTGAAAGAATTCTTTGTACTGTCTTTGCAACTTTTTGCAAATCCAAAGTAATTTTAAAATAGGAAGTAAAAATAAATAACAACAATCATACAGAAAAATATTCTCTGGATAGTCACAAGAGTATGCCCTTGAGATCGAGACAAAATACTGCTTTTTGTCATCTGTTATTAGCAAGATCACACCACCAGCTACTCACTATAGAAACAATTTAGCACCGAGAGGGGTTTGTCTGTGTTCTTCCTAAGAAATAAGGGAGGTAAAATGGCAAACACGGCTTGCCGTCCTGAAGTACCTTTAAGGAAATGGACTGTAATGGCTTTAGAAAGACTTGTGTGGGAACGGAAATACTTTATGCTCTGCCTCTCATATTACATCTGTATCAGACAACTTGATCTTATTAAAGATAATTGAAATGGGATTTTAAAGCACATTTTGTAAAGTGCTTCAAGAACCCTAAATAAATTGAAATGAAACCAATTCCCCCAGATACATGCTGAGAGTATTTTTTTTTGTTGTTTTTGCTTTGTTTTGTTTAACTCTATTGAAGGCATTTATGAACTGGGTCAGAGTTCTGCAGAGGTTAAATTTTTCTAATATATTTTGTTTTCTTCCAGGACAGTCGTGGATGACCACAGTCCATGTAATGTGGGCAAGCAGATAGAATCCAGTGGTAAGTTCCCTTTAATTGCTCAAATCTGCTCAGTGTAAATTGAATCACTACATTGAAAAGTGTAGCAAGTAACCTGTAGGCATGTATTTTCTCTGCTACACTCTGACCCTTAGAGGACTGCTGCAGTTACATGCATAATAAATACAGTAGACAGGACGGCAGCCACATAACTGGGTTATTTGGGTAAATCAGCCATTTGGGGGGATATATACATAGTGTGCGGTGTGTGTGTGTGTGTGTGTGTGTGTGTGTGTGTGTGTGTGTGTGTGTGTGAAAAGGGGCATCATATATATGAAAAGTGACATATATTTCATATATCTTTTCATATAGGTATATGAAAAGGGGCAATATATATTTTCATATATATATATATATATATGAAAAATCATTGTACTACATGACTTTAAACTCCTATCTATTTCTGTGATTACCACTATAACCAAATGGCCAAAAGCAACTTGTGAAGGAAAGGGTTTATTTGGTTTACAGTGTACAGTCTACCCTTGAAGGAAGCCGAGGCAAGAACTCAAGGCAGGAACTAAGTCAGAGATTACAGAGCAGGGCTGAGTCCTGGTTGCTCTCTATGGCTTGTCAACCTTGCTTTAAACAGTGCAGGCCCACCTGCCCAGGGATGGCACCGCCCACAGAGAGGTGGGCATCAATCACTAATCAAGAGACTGTCCCACAGTCTAACCTATAGGCTAGTCTTATAGAGACATTTTCTCAGTTGGGACTCCCTCTCCCTGGGTGACTAGCTGGTATAAAACTGATAAAAATAAACAAATAAATAAAATAAAAATACTAACTAATCTATTCTGCTCTAACTATATCCACACTGGAGTTTTTCCTCAGCATCTGTTAAGAATTTGTTCTAGGACCCCCTGGAGATACCAAAACCCAGAGATGCTCAAATCCTTTCTTTCAAATGAGAGTACTCACATGTAACCTGCACACCTCTTCCCATACACTATAAGTAGCCTCTAAATCACTTTAATCACCAGTACAATGTAAATCTCAGTAGCTATTATATGATAGTTGTTTATGGCGTGATGACAAGAGAAAGAATTATCTGCATGTTCAGCACAGGTTTTTTTTTTTTTTTTTTAACAAATGTAGAATCGCAGTGATGGAGGGCTGGTATAAAGGGAGATTGGCTTTAAAAAAAAAAACTAACTCACACAATTATAAAAGCGAAAATTCAAAACTTTCAGGCCACCCTGACAGAAGACTCCAAGAAGAGATGAGCTCAAGTTCAAAGGCAGCTGGCAGATTTCCCTCTTATTCCAGGGACATTAATGTTTGCAACTGGAATCAACAATGATTTGTAAGACTTAGCAGTGTTGTGACGGTAATCTACTTCATGTAGACTCTAATGATTTAAATATAAACTCACCCCCAAAATTACCTTCATAAAAATATCCAGGAGATATTTTACCAAGTCCCTTGGCACTATGGTCTAGTCACGTAGGAATAAAATAAACCGCCATAATAATTTATTTTATGGTAATAAATACTTTCAAAACTTAAGAATCAAGAAACCATGCATAGTGATACATATCTTTAATTCATCACTCAGGAAACAGAGGAAGGAAGATCTCTGAGAATTTGAGGACAGTCTGGTCTGCACAGAGAGTTCCAGGTCTGCCAGGCAGGGTTATACAGTAAGAGTTTGTCGAAAATGGGAAAAAAAACAAAACATTGAGAAGCAAAAACAGTGAGAAGCATTTTTATGCTTTCCTACAGAAAAGTCTAATAAGCTCCACCAAGACTCCTAGACTAACATTCTTTGTTTTTAATTGTTATTTTACTCATTTACTGTGTGTGTACATGAATGTGGGCTAGCCTGTGCCACAGTGCATGTGTGAAAGACAACTCTTCAGTGTCAATCCTCTCCTTTTACCGTGTCGGTTCTGGGAATAGAACTCAGTTCTCACCAGACTTCACTCGCTGAACCATCTCTCCAATCCTCTGTCATTTTTGAGCACTTGTAATTCTTTGTTAAGAACATTATTGGTACATGCCATGAAGTAAAATTGGCTCTTAACAGCAATTCTGCTATGGAATTGGGCCCCTCTGTACTTCATCATGGATGGGGCGTGGCTTAGGAGGCCTGTCTCATCTCTGAAGAACCATTGATACTTGATGATTGCTAGGGGAAAGGTGCCATTTTCTTCAGGGTATAATAACTAATAAGTTACCCTTTCTCCAGTAAATAATGCCCTGCACATGCTTGGGCAAGAAACTCTAATTAAAATCAGTGAGTAACATGTAAAAAGAAGACATGGGGAAAAGTGACTGTTTTATAAGCTTATTTAAGCACACACACACACACACACGTATGTATGCAGTATGTACATATAAACATACATACATAGGTATATGCATATGGCATTACCCTACACAGGTGTATAGTGTAAGACTATAACTGTAAGACTGTAACTATCTAACAAAGTCCCCAGTGCCAGGTAAAGGACATCTCTTTTCCAGTTGTTTGTCAGGGATTCCAAGAAATGCTCACAACAATATGGGCTACTGCCCTGCTCTTGGTCTCCTCCCGGGACTTGACAGTAAGACCTCATTGCAAAAGACACCACATACTTTTGTCAGGAGTCTTGGAAGAATTGAACTGGTGTGTGTGTGTGTGTGTGTGTGTGTGTGTGTGTGTGTGTGTGTGTGTGTGTGTGTGTGTGTTGTGTGAAACAACAGAAGAAGGCATAAATTAATCTGAGAAGGAGAGACATGGGAGGACTTGGGGGAGAGAGGGAAGGATAGAAGGATGTACTCATGTATAAAATTCTCAAATACTAAATATTAATTTCGTAAAGGCATGGAAGTAGGAGGGGACTTGCCGAGAAGGATTCAGCAGTAGAAGCGAGAGGATGAGAGGGCAATAGGGGAGTGACGTTCTGCTTTCATACATTAAGAAAGAGAATTTGTTTTGGGTAGCAAAGGCAAAAGAGGTTGTTGTGTTGAATAATAAAAGGGGGTGGCTTGAAAGGCATGAAGAAGTTCTTCAGATTAGCACACGTAGGCAATGATGTGGAGCAAACGCAAGGGGAAGGAGAAAGGAGTCAGTGCCATCAACATCTTATCTACCGGGGGTTAATTGGAAAAGAGACACAGAATGAATCGCCAATTCCACGCCCCTAGAATGAAAGGATGCCAGATGAGGGGCTGTGTAAAAGCTCCCATCAAGACAGCCCCTCGGAGAATACCTTAAGACGTTTCTATCCCAAGTGTGAGTGCATTGAGAAGGCCTGCCACACTTAAGTGCTCCCCCAGCGCCCAACACTAGAGAACATCTGTGATGTGTGGATGTGCCCAGCTCTCTGACGTAATCCCTTGATTAGGATGAGCACGATAACTTTCTACTGCTATGGAGTACATGACATCATCAACTGTCTTGGAAGAAACACCACTCTGGCTCAGTTTCCCAAGCTCCATTCCATGGTCAACTGGCCCATTGATGAGGCCTTTGATGAGGCCTGATATCATGGCCGGGAGCTTGTGATGAGGCCAAGCACCTCACCTGAAGGCCAGAACACAAATTGAGGAGAGAAAAGACCATCAACCCATGATCTTCTATGTGGGCACACCTCCTACTAGGCTCCCTGGTTTAAAGGTACCACGCATCTCCAACAGAACCACACTACTGATCAAGCCTTTGGCACATGTGATCTCACTAAATAAAACCTGTCGTAAGAATTTCAAATCCTGACAAACAAAATGGACAAGCAGTATCCACTACATGTCAGAGAAAATAAACATCTGCATTTTCTGCATCTTGCTCCATCCCTCCATCCACGAGGAATAAAAATGACACACACAAGAAGGGCAGAGGCAGGTGAATCTCCAGATTCGAGGCCAGCCCGGTCTACAGAGAAACCCTGCTTCGAAAAACAAAAACAAAGGCAAGATAATAATAATAATACTCTTGCAAAATTGCCTAAAAATAGGATGTTTGCAGAGTTGCAACATCCTTGCTAAAGGTACGTGGATTTTTCTCAGTGATACTTTAAAATGATGCCTGTCATTATTATTAATTATAGGGTACTTGGCATTGTATTAAAGATGTGCTCTCTAGGATGGGTTTACAATCTATGAAAATATATTGCTCTAACTTTCCAGCATTCACTCCCTCAGCCCCTCCTCCCTTCCCCTTTATGTTCTCTCTAGAACATCGATTCATAACATCAATCTGCCAGACACCGATGCGGGAGGCATGTCTGCCTCTGCTTTCTTCTTTGCCAAACAGCTTGGATTCCCCTCCTTTTCCTTTTCACTTCTGTTTCTCATATCCCCCTCTCTTCTCTTCTCTTCTCTTCTCTTCTCTTCTCTTCTCTTCTCTTCTCTTCTCTTCTCTTCTCTTCTCTTCTCTTCTCTTCCTCAGCCACTAAATTTCAGAGAGCCACCCTCCACATCGGCCACTGTTTTAGGATGTAATGCTTTTAGGCAAACACTTGCAGAACTTCTAAAAATGCTCACTAGGTGAAATTCTAAAGAGAACTTCAACATTGAAATTATGGGGAGGGTTGAAGAAAAAGGGGCAATGAGGGGAGGTGGCAAAAATAAGGTCATACTTATATGAAAATGTGATGGTTCAGCAGTTAAGAACACTGGCTGTTCTTCCAGACAACCCTAGTTGGGTTCCCAGCAACCACATGGCAACTCAAAACTACCTATAACTCTAGTGCCAGGGGATCCAATGCCCTCCTTAGGCCTCTAAGGACAGCAGGCGTATATGTAGTTCACAGACATACATGCAGACAAAATACTCACACACACAACACAATTCTAATTTTTCAAAAGAAAAGATATATAAATCTTTCTTCTGCACAAAAAAGAATCACATACTTGCTGTGGAGAACAAGTGTAAACATAAAAATAAGGGTACCCTCCCCACCTCAATTCCTTAATCCTGCAGCCTGCTGGGATCAGTTGTAGATACTTGCAACCCAGTCACCCTTCACTGAACTAAAATGCCATTTTCAAAATCTGTGAACTTGCAAAGAGAGTTCTGTGTGCAGTCAGAAATACATCGGAATTGAGAACCCCAAGGACACAGTGATATGCCAGAAACACAAAGACCAACCCAATAAAATAAATAAATAAGTAAATAAGTGGGGGAGAAAATGGTTTCATCAGAAAAGTCTTTCTGGGTAATAGGAAGCTATCTATGTGTGTGTACTATGAGAAATCAGCCAAAAGAAAACTAGGAACCACGGAACTGCAGACAAAGTAGATTTAGAAGTAAACGCAGCAAAAGCGGGAGACAATCTGGAAAGTCAATTGATAAAATGTATAGCAAGCTCTGAACCAACAGCAATCAATACAGCTCAGGACACACCGAATCACACCCTAATAACCACATCGCATCCATTTTATGGTGCTATCTATCACGAGGACTGCAGGAAGCTGCGGCAATTTCCCCCAGCTGCACACTCCAGCAGCCTGGCTTCCGCGGAGAAGTGTGGTGCCTGTCACTGTGGGAAAGGGAGAGATGCAGAAAAATCACTTGCGGAGCAGCCTGGGAGTTCCCGTAAATACAAATCTTGCGGGGGGTGGGGGGTATTAAAGGGTTGGGAAGGGCCAGAGAAAGTAAAACCCAGAGAAGTACGTGAAGTATGCCTGCTCGCTCATATTCCACATCGGGTCGAAAGGCCCCTCGGGATTCTCCCACAGTGCGTTAGCGAGAGAGGAATCGATAGTAATCAGGAGTGGGAAGTGAGACCTGGAGAAGAACTGCAGGGAATTTGAATTATTAGCAGCATTAGGATGAAGAAGAGAATTATGAACTAGTAAAGTGTCTAAACCCAAGACAAATGGGCAAATGGCCTCTGCTAGAATTTGGAACTTCTCACTCAATGATCTGAAAGTGTGTGTGCCTTAGGCCTTTTTCTGTCTTCCTGTCACCGTGTCAATTATCGCTCCCCCGGAAAAAAGAATTCTTAGAGAATAAAATATATATATATTATATTTTAATCAATATATATTTCTATTTGATATATTATATTATTACAATATAATTACAAATCTATAATGTAAAATATTTATTATTCATATACTTATATATAAATATATTTTTTACTTTTTCTGTAATAATTCAGACGTGAACTATCTTCCATGGGCTTACATGTTTGAACACTTACTCCATAGATGGAGGTGCTATCCGGGGCAGTGGTGGGACTGATCTCTTGGATATGGATTCTAATTGGCTGATCTAGGACTGTATGAGTGGTGTTTATGAGTTTGCCTGGGCCCCAGGTCTGGCCTGAACTCTGTCTCTTGGTTGATATAGAAAGGCGCTTCCACACGTTCCTGCTACAATACAGCCCCTGCCAGCTGTCTCCGCCACAACAGACTGCGTGCTCTCCAATCGTGAGTCAGACGAAGCTGTTCCTCCCATAGGCTGCTTCATTCAGGCCTTTTATCACAGTGACAAGGCAACTAATACAGAAAATTCACTGGAGTTGTGTGTGTAAAAAAAAAAAAGAAACTTGGCCATTTAGTCCGGGTGTCTTTCAAACTGATCTACGGGAGGAGCGGGGAAGAGTCTGCAGCCCCAGGCCTCTGAAGCAGAATGTAACGCTCCATTCTGGTGGGAGCAGGGCACACAGTCAAAACCGCGGTCTTGAGGTGTCAGAGGGAAGCGGCCACTCTGCTGGGAACTGGGAGGGAAAGTCCATTCTTGCGCCCATCTGAAAAAGTCTCTAGTCACATTCTTCCTGTGTCCTGAAGTTCAGGGCCATGAAATTCAAACTAGTGGACGGAGTTGCTTGGCAGAGCAAATTTCAAAACAGCATAAGATCCAGGCTATGGAACAGTTATTCATAACGTCATCAACTAGGAGGGAGATGGACAGACAGAAAGAAGATAGAGACAGAGACTCGGATGGAAGGAGTGAGGGCTCAGCCATTAGAAGCATTTCATCAGTGCCATTGTATAATGGGATGTAATTGGTTGATTTATTATCATATTGTTATTTATTTATTTTTGCAAAGGCTTACAACTAAATGATTGCCTTGAGACTCAGAAAGACTTCATTCAAACTTTGAACTTGGGAACAACATTACTGTAGGACAAGGAAACTTCTGAGGTTGAACTGAGTGTGTTTTGCATTATGAGACGGCCAGGAGCCCGCGGAGGGAGAGAAGATTATGGTTTGGATGTGAAATGCTTCCCACAAGCTCATATGCTTGAACAGTTGGTCCCCAGTAGGTGGTCCTGTTTGGGGAAGTTTGGGGGAATCTTTGGAAATGGGGCCTAGATGACTGACAGGTCTGTGGGGGTAGAGATTATGAGTTGTAGCTGGGCCCCACTTCAGTTTGAGCTCCCTGATTCCTGGTAAGTACCATTCTGCCACATAATCTCATTGCCAAGAACCTGTCTACCCTAATTCCTATGTTACCATGATGCACCACATCTCTCCAATAAACCCAAAGAATCCTCCTCCCTTTCTGTTGATTCTTTCTGGTCATCACAGTGATGAGAAAAGTAACTAAGACATTCTCTAAGCAGAGCTCAGAGTACATATGGCTGGTCCCAGGTCACGTGCACCACGATCCTCTCTTCCCATCTTAAAAGAGGCCATATCCTTTACCTTAGACCAGGGGAGTGGAGGCAGTCACTCAGACAACCATTTCACAGCAGTCTCCAAATATGTTTCAAAAGAAGAAAATTTTTATAAGAGCCCAGAGCATTTTTATAGTAGACTCTTAAAAATACAATATTTTTATTAATCCTTTGAGAATTTCGTACAACTTATCCTCATCAAAGTCACTCACCTAACTGTTCCCATCTCAACACACACACCCATAGGCCTTTCTTTCAATAGTCCACCAAATCCAGTTCGTGTTACCCATATGCTTATAGACGCATAACCATTCATCGGCGTGTGGTCAATCTACAAGGGGCCACATCATGAAAGTAAGCTGATCCTTCCCTCCTCAGAAGCCGTCAGTGGCTGCCAGTAGCTTCTCGGTGAGGAATAGACACTCCTGAGCCCACCTTCTCCAAGCTAGAATGTGAACTGGTTTGATCTTCTGCAGAAAAGCGTAACTGCTATGGCTTCATGCGAACATGCCAAGAATACATTATTTCGCTCTGCCCCTCCTGCTCCCTTCTGCTGCAATGGCCGCTGAGCCTGGGGTGCTGACGTAGGGGTCCCATTAGTAGCATAAATCACTTTTCTTTGTACTTGGACCAACTGTAAGTTTCTAAAGTAACCATCATCCACGGCACAAAGAACCTTATTTGTTGGGGTCTGAAAGTTGCACTGATCTAGGGGTCTAGAGATACAAATTCAGAGGCAGTTTGATGCTATGTCCATGTAATAGGATAATGGTAGCCAGTTCACCCCTGGAGGCTGTGTGCTTCCCAGCCATAGGATTCTTCTCTCACATTTACGGTACCAGGTGTTTGTTTCTTCCTGGGGAGCAGACTGTAAAGCCAATCAGAAAGCAGTTGGCTACCTCTGTAAAAATTGTGCCACTGTCGCACCCCTGGGCACATTGTGCCAGGCTGGTTCACGGCTGGCTAAGATTGTTGGTGACTTTTTACCCCCAGCAACTTAAGCACATTCCAGTACGATAGAAACTAGGAAACAGGAAGGAAGCTTCCTGGTCAGTCCCAATTTGTTTTCTCCATGTCCTGTGGCCAAAGCATGTGGTATCTTCAGCAATACACCCTTACCATCAGTTCTGGTGGACAACCAAGAGCAACGGCAATAGCTTGTATTGTTTTATGATCATGCTCAGAATGCCCTGGCCAAAAACTCAGGGGGAGGTACGCCATACATGGCACTGGGCTTTTTATTTGGCAAGCTACGGTTTCTGATAGGAGCATAATACTCTGGGAAGGGTAATTCCAAATATATATCATATACATAAATATGTGTGTATGTATGTGTATTGTGTATATATGTGTATGTGTATATATATATGTATATGTATATATGTGGACTATAACTTATATAAGATAAGTTAAGTTATATAACTTATATAAGTTATAACTTATATAAGATAAGTGTATATCTTATAAAACAATAGATGCCCATGTGATTTTTTTTCAAACATCTCAAGTGTTAGTTGTCTTTGCCCACACACCCCCTCTGCCTGCTGATGTGGGATTCCCCTCTGTATGCTGTGACTATGTTTTATAACCATTAGTTAATAAAGAAGCTGCTTCGGCCTATGGCAGGGCAGAATAAAGCCAGGTGGGAAGTCCAAACAGAGATATATAGAGAGAGTAGGCAGCATCAAAAAGATGCCATGTAGCTGCTGGAGAAAACAGACACTGAGGAACCTTACTGCTAGGCCACAACCTCCTGCCGATACACAGATGAATAGAAATGGGTTGATTTAAGATATAAGAGTTAGTTAATAAGAAGCCTGAGCTAATAGGCCAAGCACTATTGTAATTAATATAGTTTTGTGTGATTATTTGGGTCTAGGCAGCCAGGAAATGAAGGAGCAGACTCCACCTACAGTCTACCTTCCCTTCCCCTCCCGTGTAAACCTCCCTGGGAACTCAAGTTCTGGGTAACAATTCTTTTTCTTCTCTGTAATCATCTCCTTCATCTTCTTTTCAGTTTCTGGCATATTTTCTTCCTTTTTGAATAGAGGTGCTGAGTTTGTTGTAAATTAATTCTGGGTACAAATGCATGATACGAATACTTCAGAGAATTAAAGCCACTAGAGTGTTAGAATGTGGGCCCCTTAAAAATGAAAGGGGCACATGCTGGAGCCCTACCCCAACATTTGCTCTGATGATTCTACAGATCATGCATTGAAGTTGGTTAATTGACATATACACACACATACATTTACATATAAGTGTATATATATATATATACACATGAATAGTCACATATAAAGAACAAGTAATAAATATGCATGCGTTTACTTATATGCACATTTGTATACATATGTAGATCAGTCAATCATATATACATTGATTTTAAAACCATCTCAGCATTTGCCATAGTAAAAAAATAAATAGGGAATTCCTGTGGTTAATCTAAAAGATTGCAACATTTTGCAAATAAAGTTTTCTATGTAACCATGGACCTTGAATGTTTTTATTAAGAAATTTATCTATGTAAAGATTAGGATCATCCAATCTTGCTAGGGACATTTACAAACTATCTGCCCTTAGCCTAAAAGCATTTATTGTTATCTGGTGAACTTGGACTTTTCTCCAGATTATTTGGCAGTGTGGGTAAAAGACATAAAATCTTCCTCTCATTGTAATGTTTCTGGGAGTCGGGAGGAGATAGCAATAAAACCATAGACTCTGTGAAACTGAGCCTTTCTAAAGCCAAAGCCATATAAACTTTAAAAGCTTCAGTTCTATATCAAACTTTAAATCCAAGTTAAGTCTAAATGCCTAAACGGCAACCTTCTCTGACCCCTATAGAAAATAGATATTTCCCCATAAAAACCTTTTAAATGGGTCGCTTAGCTTTTAGAATCACTTTTTATCTCCCAGTGATTTCCAGTTACATCAGATCAATTGTTTTTAAATCCAGTGAAACACACCAATAACTTCTCACATGCTTTTTATCTAATAATGATGTGGCTATATCACTCTAAGTCCATCAACCTGGTGTCATTTTCTATGAGCATATTTTTACTATAACATACCCTGTGTGCTGTCAATAGACTATGTCTTTTATGACAGGTATACATAGGAAGTCCTGACTACGACGGTGGAAACATGGCAAGGAAGATTACGAGGCAGAAAGACAAAGGATTGGAATACATGTCTCTGAACACTGGGGTCTCTGAACATGGGGGCACTGGTAAATACTACTGTTGAGATGCTCAAGGGGCACAGACTCCGTTACCAAAATGGACTCCCAACAGCATGCTTAGAACTTGGCTTTCCCTGCTAACTTCAAGAAGCAATTCATACTTCTAAGCAACCTTTTCCCTTCTTTCTATGAAAAGCTGACCCTATCCACAAATTGCTGCTATCAGTTATGGTAGAAATGGAATGAAAAGAGACTATTTCTCATCTCTTCACAACTTCCTCAGTTTGGACAAATAGAGTAATTTCCTCACATTTATACATATGCGTGTGTTCATATAGTGTGTGCATATATATATGAATATATATACATATATATGAATATATACATATACATGGGCACTAAAAGACCAATGAGTTTCCATAGTCAAATTTATAATTTCCTTGAGTAGAATATTTAAAACTGAGAAAGTAAATGGTCTATGTAAAGCTATATGGCCAAAAACACACACTTACGGTATCTGACTAAGGACAAAAAGACAATACAAATAACCTGGCAGAAATTGAAAAGAGCAGGCTGGGGATGGAACTCAGTTGGTAGAGTGCTTACCAAGCACACATGAGGCTCTGGCTCATTCTCCAGCATCACATGTACGTGTGTCACGGTGATGCATGGCTATAACCCCAACATTTGGAAAGTGGAGGCGGGAAGATAAGGAGCTCCAGAATTTTTGTAGACAATCTAGAATACACGAGGCCATGTCTAAAACAGAAAGGAAGGAGAGGGAAAAGAGAGGAGAGAAGAGGAAAAAAAGGGAAAAGAAGCATCTGTGTACATAACACACCCCTAGCTCTCTCAGCTCTGTGCCAATGGAAAACCAAATGGTTGGAAAACAGAGGGTCCCGTGCCGAAGTTGGTGAGCAGTGTGCAATGTTGTCTCGAAGCCAGCGTGTGAAGAAGGATGCCAGGAGGACACTCCTTCCTGCGTTTTCCTCCTAAGAGTGAGTACCTGCCAATACTGCTCCAACTGCAGCCTCCGGTCTCAAGAGGGGCTGTGGAGACATCGCTGCCGCTCACATCTTGCCACAGTGTGAAGTGTGCTGGGTTCACACATGGAGCGCGGTCCTGAAGAATTCCACGTGTACTTGCCATAAATATGAAAACTATCCCTAATCTGAAAACACTCCTTCAATTATATTCACTGACTTCTATCCTGTAGCTTTTCCTCATAACGGGGGCGGGGGGGGGGTATTTTGAAAATGAGGATTTAGATGAGAGGGGGTATTTTGAAAATGAGGATTTAGATGAGAGGGGGTATTTTGAAAAGCATGTTAGAAGGAGGAGGTCTGTCGACTTTCAGGAAATGAGGGAGGAATCAAGATGGTGTTTCTCTGGGGAGGGGGGCAGGGGTTGTAAATGTTTACAACAGAACAGTCACGTTTGCACCAAATTGTGAATCTTCTAAATGTTGTGACACTCTTCATCTTATGTC
>NC_022018.1:51073944-51076301 GCF_000317375.1 Microtus ochrogaster | reverse complement strand
GATTTAGATGAGAGGGGGTATTTGGAAAATGAGGATTTAGATGAGAGGGGGTATTTGGAAAATGAGGATTTAGATGAGAGGGGGTATTTGGAAAAGCATGTTAGAAGGAGGAGGTCTGTCGACTTTCAGGAAATGAGGGAGGAATCAAGATCACCGGTGTTTCTCTGGGGAGGGGGGCAAGGGTTGTAAATGTTTTACAACAGAACAGTCACGTTTGCACCAAATTGTGAATCTTCTAAATGTTGTGACACTCTTCATCTTATGTCGTCCTATCTTTTAAGAAATAAGGCCAGATATAATGTCATACACCCTAGATCCCAGTATCTGAGAGGTAAAGACAGGAGGGCTAGAAGCTTCCACCAGCCTGAGTGGCACAGCAGTTTGAGGCTAGCCTGAATCAAGCTCTGTCTTGAACTCTATGAGCAGCAGTAATAACGAAGCTGTTACCTGAGAGAGGTGGATGTTCCGAGCAGGAAGGACTGGTGTCCATTGGAAATGTATGTACGCCAGCCCTAAGAAGACAGGGAGTTTCCTTCTAGTGTTTCTTGGAGAGGAGCTGTCTTGGTCACAGTACGGAATCATGTTTCCCAATCCAGGGGAGCTGTAGCCCTGCAATCGGTTAATCACCATGACTATCCCTTGGGGACTTAGCATCTCACAACTTCCTTTCTTTTGAAGTCCAGGAAACAATGGGAATACTGTTCTCCCTTCTGAGACTGATCCCAGTTCCCACAAAGAGACACCTGTGGAGCGCTGTGTGCCCACTGAACTGACTGAAGTGGATCCAAATGTTATTGACATTGCGCTTTTCTCCATATCCCCTTGTGAAGTGAGTTCTACCGTGATGGCTCCAGAGTCACAGCATAGCGGAACTCATCGAGATGACCTTGGATAACAGCGTTCAACACAGACATTCCCCATAGAAAGGGATAAGTTTGAGATACGTTTGGAGCATTCCTTAGCATGTATCCGTTTGGAGAAATAGAACCAGAAAATAAATAGAGTCAACCTTGTGTGTATTTCAGAGTTCTCTTAGAAAACGAAGCCAATGACACCTATATAGGTGATGGTACAGCTGTGGAGGTCAACGAGTCACATCACATGTCACCTGCACAGCAGGGAACCAGGAAAAATGAGGGCGTGAATCATCTGAATCTGAAGGCTTGAGGACCATGTTATCCTCACTATAAACCAAAGGCCTAGGCATTATGGGCTTCAGTGGTGACAGCAACAGGTGGGCTGTCAGCCTCCCTCTGTGCTGTTTACCTACTCAGACCTTCCATGTCCCAGACAACCTCCTCCCATGTGGATGATGTTGCTATCTCCTCGGTATAGTGTCTCCCAGAAATATTCTCACAGCGATGTTTAACCTGGGCATTTTTTAGCCCAGTCAAGTCGGCATGCAGAGTTATTGTACACATAGATGTGTGTTTGTAAATAGAGACTAAGGGACACAGGGAGAGAGGATGAGGAAAGGGAGGAATCGAGAGAGACAGACAGATGACAGCCGAGACAGAGAGATTGCAAGGTATTGGCTAATCTACTTACAGAAACAAAGAGGTCCCAATATTGGAAGTCAATACACTGGAGATCCAAGAAGCCAATGGTATGGATAGATTCAGAAATCTACAGGCTACATAGCCATAAAGTCAATGGTGTCTGTTTTAGTCCAAAGATAGGAGGAGCCCAGAATCCCAATCCAAAGTAGTCAGGTGCCAGGAGCTCTTTCTCCTCTGTCTCCTCGTCAATCCAGGCCTTCAGCTGAAGGGAAGAATCCCACTCACACTACGGTGGGCCATCTGCTCTCTTCAACCCACCAGTTCAAATGTGGAGACCCAGGAACACCCGGATGATGCTTAACTACATGGATGAAGACTCTCGGCTGGTCACACTCCCACAGAAAATGGGCCATCACATCTGGTCATCACAACTTTGAGTTAAAAAGAGTATGCCTCGTAGCTTCTAACACAGATCTTCTGCTAAAAGCATTTTCTGTTACAGGAGAATGTAGATTGCTTTCTCTCCAACTTGTTATCAAGAGATGTATCCAGAAAAAAAAATATGACTGGTTTCAAAGCCAAATAAACCATTTAAAAGTCAAGTATATTAACTTTATTGTAATGGGTGTAACTGTTTACAAAAATAAGTAACGAAGAGCAGAGAGATGGTGTTCCCATCAGACGAGGTCATCTTTGTACAGCTTTTCAGACCTGTAGCATCTGCCAGAGAGAACATGTGAAGAGTTCAATGCGAACTGACCCAGGAAAAGTGAATTAAGATAATCTGAGAATGTTCATTGAAATGTGTTCATGGTCTCAGTCCTTCAGCTCTCGCCTTAACTACAAAGGATCTGGCTC
>NC_022018.1:51069410-51073743 GCF_000317375.1 Microtus ochrogaster | reverse complement strand
CACTCTAGAGCACCAATAAATTCAGACGCTGATAGCACGACAATCAACATAGCACACTGAAAATTTTGAGAAGGGTTTTCTTTTCAGTCTCAGCAGTTTAACATAGCTCTCAATCATTAACGGCATAGGAATCACCTGGGGATCTTGTTAAAACTTAGCTTCTGGTTCAGTATTTCTGCAGCGCTAACTGCTCCCCTGTGAAGCCAGGGCTCCTGGGCTGTGATCACACTTTGAGGATGGAGGATTTGAAGATCAAGCGAAGGCTGAGCGGGACAGCATGCAGCAGGCAGAACCAGAGGGCTGGTAATAGCACTGCTAACAAACAGGATTGGGGAGATACTTGATGATCACGAAATAAGTCAAATAAGTCTGTATTCTTACATTCTTAAAAATCTCTCTACAAGTTAGCCGCAAAGGAATAGATCTTCCTCATCATCCGGGCAATTTATGGTTCTTAAATATGAAAACTCAAATGCAAATTTGAATACATGAAATAAACCAGTACCTTCCTGAAGTTGCATGGATTGTCACCATTCCAAAGCAAGGCTTTTGTTGTGTACTTACCACAGTGACAAACTGAAGTTGCCCCTTCTTGTCAGAGTTTATTTCTTTCTAGACATTTGGTGGAGAGTGGTGGTGATTGGCATAAAACAGAGTACTCTTATAGAGAGAAATTCATACTAAGTTTATTATCTATGTGAATATCATAGAATTATGTGATGTTCTAGAAAACCCGTGCAACTGGAGATCAACATCTTCAGCAAAATAATCCAGATGGAGAAAGGCAGCTAGAATGTCTTCTTGCATTTGTTGATGGCAGATTTTATATGAACACAAAGAACCATATGTGAATATATATGGCAGCAGAAGAAGACAAGCAAAGAAGGAAACTAGAGAGAGAGGAAGGGGGAGAGAAGGTGAAGGCAACTGGGTGACGATGGTCAATGTTTTCTTTATGAAATCTAGCGTTATGTACAAAGAATTTACAGCAATTAAAAAAATAAATGGTAAAGAAGAGAAGAGACTTACAAAAATGTTCTAGCATTATACCCATTGCTTTGTCAGTGAAGAAACTCATTTCATTTTGATTTCTTTAGTGTTGCCCTTTTGGCTGTGTAGCTAACCACTGGAAAATTTCAATCTGGGACTCAAATCGCGAACTCAAAGCTTCTGGTTCCCCCACACACACTTTGTCTTTGCCACTTTAAGACTTTTCAACTTAATGTTGACTTTCTGATAATCATTTTATGACCTGAACTTTTGCAAAAGTGCTAATGCGTGGCTTCTAGTAGAGATCTGGAGCATCAGATGAATTAGCTGTAAAGGGCTGACCTGAAATCCTTTTATAGTGCTATGGGCAGTAAGGCTATCATGTCAGTGTAAGCCCTGAAGCAGAGACAAGAAAAACCTGCCTGGGAAATGCATGCCCCAGCACAGGACATCGGGGTTACACATGGCCAAAGAACACAGATGTGCTCCTCACACAGACCCATGTGCTGAGAGCAATAACCCATTTTTGAGAGCATCCAAAAAAGTCACTAGTAGAATCCAAAAAGCACTCAAAACCAAGGAGGGCGCTGCACCCTCAAGGACTGCCAAATAATACTATTAAGGTTGTTTTTCTCACACAGAAACAAATTGCTCAAATCTGGGTCTTCAGATACATGAGACCGATCCTGTGTTCAAACATGTGACCAAGTGAAAGACTATATAACTTGCTTTGGGCCACGTTGACTGCATTTGAAGTTTAAAATAAAACTCTTACTTATTTTGGTCTTCCACATCATTATCAAGTATCCTGATGAATGTTCTAACCTACTCACTGAAAATCCCTGGTTTGTGTATCAAGTTCTTCATATAGAGAAGTCTAGCCCTAGAAAGCAAGGGTAGATGAAGACATTTTTAAAAAATACCCTTAAGAAACTAATAGTCTGGTTGGGAAAAGACAGCAACTTCAACTAGAAGGAGCAGAGAGCTGTTCTTGATGTTGTGAAATGAGATAACCTCAAATTCCCATGATGAAACACTATGAAGCCAAGGGGTGGTCAGCCAGACTGACTCCAGATTTCCCAGGTTCATGCCCGACTCTTCCACTAACTGTCCTATCTAATCTTGGACAGGTTACTTAATTTATTTGTTCCTCTGTGTCCCTATTTGTCAAATCATGTAAATGTAGTATCCAGGTTTGACCTGAGTATTTAGTGAATTAATAGTTACTACTACAGAGTCTGGAGCATAAGTGCTGTAAAACCTAGGGCTGCTTTATCCATGGTTCTTTAGCGAGATCTGTTTAATTCTGAATGTCTTCATTTATAACACAACCTGCCCAAAGCCTACAGAGTAGTAGAGACCATCAGAAATCTGGTGACACAGTTGACACACCCCTGCTACCCATCACCATCTTCGGAGTGATGGAGCAGCTCATCTCCAAACATCACAAAAGCCTCGGGACAGTCGGCGCTATGTAGTCCCTATTTTCTCACTCAGTCACATGAACTACACCAACTGCACTATGCAAACTTGGTGTGTTTGCAGCCACTAAAAATGGGCTCAGCCCAGTGGGCTTAATCTATTACTGGAAACCTTGGCAAGGACTTCATGCTCCTAGCAGGGCTGATTTACAGTAGGGGGAAAATGGAAGGGAGAAATATTAAAATAAAGTGCAATCATGTTTCTATTTAAAAATGGTTACTGCCAGCAGTATTGCAAAATAATGCTGGCCGGCAACCAGAAAGCTGCACCTGCAGAGATTCCAGCTGTAGAACACTGGAGCCCTCACTGCGATTGCTCAATCTCTCTCCTAGTTAGCACCACTGGCAAAAATTTGGCAAATCCTATATACACACAAACGCACACATATTTCCACACACTCGCTGCCAATGTGCTTAGCCCCGTGTCCTTGGCACTGGCATTCTCTTAAAGGTTGTCGTGGGGGTGGGGGGAGTCTTCTTTCAAAATGACTCAGGAAAGAGGTTTTCTTTTTCACTCCCCAATTCAAAATTACACTTGCATTTCTACCTAGCAAGTGGGCCCCTCTGAAGCTTAGCTGCGCCTACAGTACTAGTGGGCTTTCACTGCTCTAGTTGTAAGACCTGTACACTACTAGATGATTTTGTCTCCTTTTAGAGAGAGCCATTTAAAGACCAGAGATTTGTGATCTGTTTTGTTTCTGTTTGTTTCTTGCACTGGTACCCTTCTCTTAATAACCCCTGGCACTAATTCTGAAGAGCAGCAATGGGAAAGCATTTATAAATACGGTACAAACAACACAGCTCACTTGGTGTTCAGATGGGCTGACAGAGTTTCAAAGAAAAAAAAAGATGTTACCCAGCAGATGCCCCTGGGGTGGTAGCAGACCCTTCCTGATCGCTTGTGGACAAGGCACTTTCCATATCTACTTCTCCCTTCAATGGGGATTTCAAAACTCATCTCATCCAGCTCAAAGAGTTGTTGCATAAAATGTCTAATGAACACGGAATACAACTGCACAGTTCTTCCCATACTGCAGCCGAGTTGTTGAAGTGAAATATAAATTTACCCCAAACCATACCAAGGCAACTCAGAAAAGAGGCAAGGTCACGCTCCCTGTTCTGCCTTCCTTTTAGTGGCCCATCTCAGTCACTTCTGAAATCACGGGTTTACTATCCACCCTTCCCCCAAGATACTCAAAGTATTCTACAGCGTGGGTGTGGAATGGAAGACACTAATCATATAGTCAATGACTTGGGGCGGAATGTGAAGAGTACTGACTTTAGTTATGTCCTGGAGGTCGAGAATAATTGGGACTCTGAAGAAAAAGAAGGAAGCTTTATTGTGCATGAATTAAAGTCAGAGTTTATTAAGAAAAGATTTTCACATAGACTCTCATTCATGAACATTGGGAGAGGAGAAAACAAATGTGTAGGAGCCGGACAGTGATGCACTCACTGGAACCGGCACTGAATCTCCAGAGAGCCACGAGAAGGCAGCTTTACAAGATAAAGGAGTAAACGGTGACAGAAAGATTGAGAGCAACGCGGGCTTCTCTGATGCATCTTCTTCCTTGGAAACTGTGCTGGCAAGTAAGAGCCATGGTTTAAATATCTGCTTCTTTTTGTACTGTCACAGTCTCAACCAGAAGGGCCCAGTCATGGGGATGCATGATGGGAAGAAAACACACTGAAGGGCGTGGCAGGCTAAGAACAAATGAGAGACACCTGACTCGGCTTCTTGGCATCAGGAAAGGCTTCTAAGAAAGGATAACTCTCAGAAAAAAACTGTCTCCATGAAAACAGTGAACCTCCACCTGCCTCCTCCAATAAGCCAAAAAGGTATATGTAAACACACACACACA
>NC_022018.1:51027141-51069075 GCF_000317375.1 Microtus ochrogaster | reverse complement strand
AACTCACAGAGATCCACCTGCCTCTGCCTCCCGAGTGCTGGGATTAAAGGCGTGCGCCACCATCGCCCGGCTTTCAATGTATTTTTGATCATATCTATTCACCATTACTTCTCTCCAATTTTGCCTCATGCCCCCACCCCAGCTCCCTCACCATTTCCTGTCTTCTGGCTTATTTTGCTATTATTATTAATAAACTTTGAGTCCATTTAATATTCCCATATGTACACAGGTGTGGGGCTATCCACTGGGACAGAATGTGTTGGCATTCTGACTGGCTTGCAGTAGTGCCAGTTTTGTGCATGTCACCATAGCCAAGACGGGTTATGTGTAACAGCCATGCCAAGATGGGAGCCTGCATCTCAGCACTCCCCTCCTCATCCACCAGCTCACACATTCTTTCTGCCCACTCTTCTTCAATGTTCTCTGAGTTTGAGTAGAGGAGATTTTATGCTCCATGTAGAACGTCATGCCCTGCCTTGGGGGACATAGAGTTTGGTTCCAGATGCTGGCTCTGTTACACTATTGGGTGTTTCTTTTAAAGTCAACTGTTGGCAAACACAGAGGAGAAGAGAGACAGACTCCTTCCAGTACTTTTCCTGGAAGTCGGAGGTCACGCTCCTGCCTTTGAAGGCGTGTGAACACTTTGACCTTTCAGATGTTTGGAGTCTAGAAGTGACTTTTCATGTGTTGGTGCAAGGAATACACGGAAGCGGGAAGTGACATAGCTTGTGTTGGTACAAACGGGACTTCTGTGCTATTTCATACTACTCAGTTGTCAAGCTGAGCAAGATTCAGAGTGAAGGCCACTCACCTCGTGAAGCTGTTCTCCATCAGCCTGGTCAGTCGATAGCCTCTACCCTGAAGATAAAACAGAAGCCGATGAAGCCTCTACTCTGAATTCTAGTGTGTGACGAGGTGCACGCCAGGAGAGGTAGAATACTATGGCATGAGATGAGAGAAGCCAGCTGCTAAGGCCATTGTATGGACTCATCTCTTTTCCCTCCACCCACAGCCTCACACAGCCCAGTAGAGCCTCAAGCTTGCGATGTCGCTAAGGATAACCTTGAACTTCTGATCCTCCTGTATCTACCTCCTGAGTGCTGGGATTACGTGAGTGCACCACCACATCCTCTTCTATGTGGTACCTGGGCCAAACTCAGGGCTTCCTACATGCTAGACAATCACTCTAACACCAGCACTTTGCACCACCTCCTCTTTTCCAGTAATTCTAGGAATGTCCAGGGCTACACTTGCTTATCTTTCATTGCAAGGCATTTATGTCTATGACCCACAATTTGGAAGGAAAATATTGTGCACATAGTTCATCGAGCTGAAACCAGAAAGGCTCTGAAAGATATTCTTACACTTCTAGTCTTAAATGAGCCATGGTTACAATCTTGTCCAATTTTGTTTAAACCCCCACACCTCCACTTACTCCAGAGTACCATTATCTAACTCATTTCTAACATGTGGGGTTGGACTGACCATTCGTTAGCATGCTAATGTGTGCTGAAAGCCCAAAACAGAGAACATTAGAGTATCTTCAAGATCTTCAGGTAACTATGTATGCATCTAATCCCCATAGAGGTGAATGGAGTAAAAGTGCACACCTTTGCATATGGCAGGCCCATGTATGTGCACATGAAAAGTGCAGAGGAATTGCACAGGTGGATGCCAGGTGGGATAGAAAAGACTGCAGACCACGGTTCTGTGTGCAGCCTTTTTTGCTTTGCAATGAACTGGGCTCCTGACTTTCAAATCAACAAACTGGGTGACTTATTTCATAAATGAATTCATCAGAAACTCATTAGTAAGGCTTGACCCTGGTAACCGGTTAATAATCAGTTCCTAGGCATTGTCCACAGAACTTAATATGTTGAGAATGACAAGAAAGTCATTGGAAAAAAACATTCAAGTTTGGGTCTGATTTCCCCCCGGCATTTGATTCTTCTGAAAATACATGAGCTTTCCATGTGCTCAGACTACTAACACAAAACCAAGAGCCCAGGGAGTAAAATCCTGACAGTTCTTATTAAGGTAAAAATGAGGTTACAGAATTCATTTTCAGTTTCTTCTCACTTTATTTTTTTTTTCAAATTAAATTGACGCTACCGAATTTAATGACAAGACTACCCTGCTAAGTGCACAGCCCAGAAAGCCAAGCTTCTCCTTGGTGTGAGGGCCCTTGTCTGCTCTCTTATAAGGTGACTGGTAACCAGCCACCAGCATATATACCGTGACATCTCATGGATGCTATTCTGGCAATCGCAGGAGCAGCTATTCTGATGGACAAACCTGCATCATCAGTTCGGGTTTCTTTGTTACACCTCACACTGTGAAGATGGCTTCCGCTCAGCATGTCACTGAAAAAACAAACACATGCTCCGCCTGTCCTTGCCATCAATCTTCCCTCATTTTTGTTATCCAAGGCCCAACCGAGCCACCCCTACAGCCTCCCTTCATCCTCTTGGGAAAATGAAGTGGCCCAGATCTGGGAGCTTAGACCTTTGATAACTGCCTCCCACTGTCCTTCTGCCAACTGTACATTAGAAAGAGATGAAAACACAGAGAACAGAGGAACTTTACGGACCTCCCAATGCTGGTTTCCTTAAGAGAAAAATAATAATAATAATAAGCTCATTAAAATCCAGTTGAGTCTGACATTTTCCCTTTTACCTTTTCAATCTTTTTATAGTTTCGAACCATTAACTATCAGCATGAAGCTAAAAGGTAGATCTAGCCGTCTATGAAATGTGACACATTTGACAATAATACTTTTGAGGTGCCTGTCACGTTCTCTCCCCAAACAAGTCTCATTAATGCTCAAACTGCTCTGACTGTCTTTATTTTCTCTCAGCTTCTTTTCTCCTTGTTTCTCTCTAATTAGCTTAGGGTTTTTTTTTTTCCAGGCTCCCTTGTTTCACAGTTTGAGTTTAAAAGACAAGAAGGAAGTAGATGTCATTTCCCTGAACCCCAAGGCCGAGTTAATCAGCAGAATTAATGACTCTATTATCCATTAGACTGGGGGCAGCAGCTCTGATCTCCCAACACCCTGTGTTCACCATGCTCCTTCATTCTGCTCTGACAACTGTAAACTTTTGCTCTCTCTCAACAAATTCTGAGGTTCAACTTATTCCTACAGCGTTTCCTGTTTGGCTCTGGGGTGTGAACAGGGAGGTGATTGGGAGGTGTCGCTGCCTCTGCCTGTGGTATCCGTGCTGAGAACATATCGTGCCACTAAATGAGGACACATGAAAAGAAGTCCCAGGCAAGTCTGAGAGAGAGCTCTGACCTAGCTGTCCCAAGGTGTCTCGCCACAATCAATAATCCCTCACTGCAGAAATTGCATAGGGACAGCATCAGACACACACACTCACACACAGACATACTAAAAATGCCTCTCTGTTTTGTCAGAAGCATGCCATGGAAATCAAAACCACAGGAAACGTACACTAGCTGAGAGTTAATTGGATACATTTCTGACATCGTCATGACCAAGGGTTGAATAGCATTTGAAATGTATTTTTAGTGTGTGAGGGTCTGGAATTCTAATACTTGAGTTTCTTCTTCAGCAAAATTGAAGGACTATAATTCTTTTACCCACAAAGTCAATACTAACCAGATCACTGGAACATTTAGTGCATATACAAAATGCTTCTTTTAGAGGCATCTATCTGGAGTCCAACAGAAGATTTATTATATTAGCAGCATTATATAGCTCATGTTCATTGAAAGCTTCAAGTGAACACTGGATAGAGTAAGAAAGTAGAAGGGGACAGGCTAGAAAGAAGAAGCAGATGAACAAGAGTGGGAGGGGCAAGAGAAGGAAGACACAGGTGTGAAAACACCACGTATAATTAACCGCCAGTCATTTTTAAAATTTTATTATTTATTTAGTGTGCCTGTGTGTGTCTGTCTGTATGTGCGTATGATCATGCATGCATGTGTACCACGGCATGTATGCAGAAGACAGAAGACAACTTTTAAGAATCCGTTCTCTCCTTCTACCATGTAGGTCCTAGAGATCGAATTCAGGTGATCAGGCTTGGTAGCTGTGACTGATGAGCCATCCCCTCTAGCTCACCTGCTAATTTTTTTAATGGAAAAAAAAAGCAAAACACATTCTCAATCCTGACAGTACATGTTAATCATGGCGGTACTTCGAAATATTACTGCTCAGGTTCATTCTAGTTACATTGGTCCGAGTCAGGGCCTGGACACTGCTAATCACATGTGGGGCTGGGACCATGAGCACCCGCCTCAAGGGAGGTGGCCAGCAGGCTTTGCTGTTGTTGTTGTCATTGTTGAGACAGGGTTTCTCCGCAGCTTTGGAGCCTGTCCTGGGACTAGCTCTTGTGTACCAGGCTGGCCTTGAATTTAGAGATCCGCCTGCCTCTGCCTCCTGAGTGCTGGGATTAAAGGCGTGCACCACCACTGACTGGTCCAATAGGCTTTTTCTCTCAGGGTTCTCTGTGAAGACTTTCAGGTGTCAGTGAACAGCCAGGACCTTTTTCATAGTGACATTCACTTCTATCCCGGCGCTTAGGACATGGTCGGACTCCCTAGACAATTCCTGCGAAGGCAACTACTCTGAGTTACTAATGAATTTGGATTTACAACCTAAACTCTACAACTGAAGACAGGGTTATAAATTTATCATTAAAATTTTTCAATTATATTTAGTTATCTATTTATTTGTGGGTCTGTGTGTATACATGTGTGTATGTGTGTGCATGCGCTCATTCATCACAAATGTGAAGATCGGAGAACAGCTTATATGAATGAATTCTCTTCTTCTACAACATAGGTTCCAGGAATCAGATTCAGGTCATTCCGTTTGGCAGAAAGCACCTTTGCCTGCCCTAAATTTTCAATGTTGGTTTCATGTTAAGATCAACTGAAAATTCCCTTAGAAATGCAAATTTCAGAGTAATTTGGGGCCCAAACACCATTTTCTGTATTTTGTAAAACTTTTCAAGTGGTGGTCAGATTTTCACAGGAAAAAAAGCAAGAAAATGTCGCAAAATATATGCAGAAAAGTGTGTTACATTCTGAGAAGGAAGTCTTTTGTTGCTGTGGCCAAAGGCTTTGGACCCTGATCTGTATTTGAATTCAAGGTTCGCTCGCCATCACTAAGTCATGTGACCTTGGACAAGTTACCCAAAGCCATTGTAAGAAAGTAAGAATGAAAGGGTGGGTCCCTAACGGTGCTTCTGCAACCTGCCCCGGAGTGAGGCACACAGCGGAGGTGCAAGCGTGTAGATATCCATTCCTCTTCCCACTGTAAGGATGGAGAGAGAGAGAGAGAGAGAGAGAGAGAGAGAGAGAGAGAGTACAGAGACAGGCTGACATCTGACAAAACATACAAATAGGATCTCAAGATTATATGGACCTATTCCCTTAAATCTAACTAACTTCCAATAGCAGGAGGAGAAGAGTTTCAGTGCAAAGGTGCTCTGGGTTTCAAATACATAGTTGCAGTGATTTTCTGAAATATGCCGCTCAACTCCTAGCACAGCCATGTCTCATTGATTTTCAAAAGGGGTTTGGAAACCACTCAGAAACTAACTCATTTGTCATGTCTCATGACAAATTCATGAAAAAAAAATCAGATTCCATTCGAAACTGCAGGTGTTAGATATAAAACAATGAAAGACAGTAAAACGGACCCTCTACCTTTCCGTTCTCCAAGTGGCTTCTTCCTCTCAGATGTGAGAACCTATCTTCTATTTCTTTATTTACCAGTACTTTTTAATTTAATGACCCTGCAGAACACAGATCTACCATTGGACAGCACCTATTTTACTTCTGGGGTGTACCCAAAAGACTCTGCATCCAACTACAGAGACCCCAGCTCATCTGTGCTCGCTGCTACTCTATTCTCAACGGACACTAAACACAGGGTAAAGGAGACATTTGGAGAATGAAGCCCAGTAGCCCGTGTTTTCACACGTCCTTTGAATGATTCTAAGGGCTAGAAATTTTCAGAACCTTGTTTTTCGCAGAGAGGAAAAGCACCGAGCTGAAACTCCCATGTTATAAAGAGATCCTGATCAGGGTTCCCACGTGCCTGGATTCTCCTCCTAGGGGCTCATGTGCACTCTACGCTTGAGTTCACTTGGGGAGCACAGACTGTGTCCTATCCTACCTCCACAGGTTTCATTTAGCCCAGAGCAGGAAGAAAATGAGCTCACAGTAACGTGGGCCAAAGTCACAAGGTGCTTGAAGGGATATTAATTACCTCCAAAAAAGAAATAAAGCATATCAGGCAACAAATTCTATCATAAACAAAAAATAATTAGGACAGGGGAACCAGGAGTTAGCTGATCTGTTACATCAAACAGAAAAACTACTCACTAACACTGCTTACAAATGTTTTTTCTAGTTAGTTACTAATTTTACAAATGTTAAAGTAGATACAGATATGCTAAGAAATAAGTCATTGAATTGAGACAAGCTAGGGGTAAGTCTAAGTACTCTTAAGAAAAATGAAGAAATGTTCAAAGTAATTAGAGAAGTATCTACAGATTAAAAACTGTAACAGCCAACGTACAAGTCCATTGACTAGAATAAATGGCAAAATGGGTATTACTAAAGAAAACACTGATGAATTTGGATTCACAGAGAGAAATGACCCGGAATGGAGCAGCAATACAAAAAGATGGGAAGCAAATGGGAGTGTAAGAACCATGACACAACCTCAAACAAGCCAACATACAGAGTCCCAAAAAGATGAGAGAGACAGACAGAGAGAGAGAGAGAGAGAGAGAGAGAGAGAGAGAGAGAGAGAGAGAGAGAGAGAGGAGGGGGAAAGCATTGAAAGAACAAGCTGCAAATCTGACGAAAACTACAAACTCATAGTTTTAAGGATCCCAACAAATGAAGAAATCAACACTAAGCTCATTTAAACCAAAGTGTTTCAAAAGAATGAAGACGGTAAAAACACAGGTGAAGAATAGGTGCAGAATGATAGTAGACTTACCCAATGTAGGCCAGAGCACAGGCTGGGGAGACAGTGGGGAAACAGCTGCCAGGCTGTGTCCTCTATCCAGAGAGGGCATCTGAAAACAAAAGGCAAAATAAAGACATTCCTACCACACAAAACCTGAAAGAGTGTACGGTGTGCCTACCAGCACCACGAGGAGTACTGAAGAGCTCTCAAGCAAAGGGAAACTGAATGACACCTAAGGAAATTAGACCTGAAGAGTGGAGTAGGGAACAGCAGACATGGTAAACATGCAGGTGGAGAGGGAAGGTATTTTACACATTATTCACAATCATTTTAAGTAAGTATATAATGTAGAAAAATAGTAAAATGTGTTGTGATTTCATTTCATATGTTGAAAAGCTAAGGGCATGGAATAGAAGTATGTGGTTGCAAAACTCTTGGGTGAATCACAATAGTACCGGGGAGGTCATTTTTTTTATATAAAATGGCACAATGATGCTATTGATACGGAAATATAAAGTCCTAAGAAGAATCTACAATCAAAAGAAAGAAGACTCACGTTACCTCATTTCCAGACATAATGACGGGGCAAAAAAAACAAAAAAAACAAAAAAAACAAAACTATGGATCAATGAAACAGAGAAGACTCTTGAAAGCAACCCTCTCGTAGATCATCAGTTCACATTTGATGTAATACCAATGACAGTGAGTAGGGAAAGGGAGCATCCTTCCATGGGTACCAGAGTTAATTAGATGGCTGTATGCAGGAAAGGGATGGGCTGGTCTTGGGGATACACCCTATAATCCCAGCACATCGGAGGTGGAGCAGACACAAATGTGCGTGTGCATTTGTGTGTAGGTGCAGGTGTGTGTGTGCGCACGCGTGTGTGTGTGTGTGTGTGTGTGTGTGTGTGTGTGTGTGTGTGTGTGCGTGCATGTGGTGCATGTGGAGGCCAGAAGTCAAAGTCACTTTCCACCTCATTTTTTTTGAGTCAGGGTCACTTGGGCAACTCAGCTAGACTTGTTGGCCAGCAAAGCATAGGGACCTCTGTCCCTCATTGTTGGGACACACCCAGTTTTTACATGGGTGCTGGGGACCCAAGCTCAGGTCCTCATCTTGTGCAGCAAACACTTTACTGCAGGAGCATCTCCCAGCCCCAACTGCATGGTTATTATTATGACCCAATCACACGAAAATACACTCCAGGAAGAAAAGGTTTAATCAGAATTAAGAACAGAATTTTACTCTTCAAAGACCAGTACACTAAAAGTGACATGGTCACCATGCATGGAATGGGGCCGCAAATCCAATGATGAACTTAGTCCTACAAAATATACAATGCTGAGTAACAAATAAATCAGAAACCTAAGAAAAATGGTGCAAAAATATTTGTCCCAAGGCTTCACTAAAGACAATATACAAATCGCAAAAAAAAAAAAACATATAGGAAAGATCCTTAACATCATTATTCATTAGCGGCAATGCAAATTAAAGCTGCATGAGGTACCACTATGCACTCACTGGAGTGGCAAAAATTTATTATATTTGTTTTTGTCTTTTGAGACAGGGTTTCTCTGTGAAGCACTGACTGTCCTGGACTTGCTCCAAAGACCAGGCTGGACTTGAACTCACAGAGATTCACCTGTCTCTGTTTCCCTAGTGCTGGGATTAAAGGTGTGTGCCATCATCGCCTGACAAGAATAGCAAAATATAAAGGTCTAAGCATACAAGAATCCATAATAATTTTTGTTATAAAAACTAAGAAACATTAGACAAAACAACTGACAAGTTATGCACATAAAATTAAAAACATCTTTGTAGGGGAAGCCCAGCCAATTACCTTGCTTGTAGGACAGGGTCCCCTGAGGATATTATTTACTTATAAATATTGCTGGTGTGCTCCCTGCCTTCTCTTCTTCTGTTTTCCTGTCCTCTGCGGGAACCTCGGTCTTGTAAGTCCTTCCTTTATTAAAGCTGAATATTTTATTATAATTTCTGTCTGCCGTTCATTTACACCATAACATCTTGGCGCTCTAACGTGGGGCTCTTTGCCTCTGCCCCTGCCAGGCCCAGGGCGCAGGCTTGAACTTTAGATTGAGAGAGCTGCCTGCATCTCAGCCATTCGTGTGCACCACACTCTCTTACTGAGGCTGCTACAGATTGAGAGCAGCCCCCGAACGCCCAGCACACAAGCAAACAGAGCCTCTTACACAGGCTGCTGGCCTTGCAGCAACCCAGCTGCCTTGGTAAACAGAGCGCAGGACACACGTGACTCGGGCCGAGCACGCTACAGCCTACGGAGCCCCGCCCTGCCAGCCAGACTTGCTGGGCCACTCTGTAGTAAGGATGAGCTGCAGGCTGCTTCCCGCCACCTGGCTAGCTTTACCCGAAATAATTACATGGAAACTGTATTCTTTTAAACACTGCTTGTCCCATTAGTTCTAGCCTCTTACTGGCTAGCTCTTACCCATCTTTATGATAGAAAAGTAAAAACATTATAACATGTTGCCAGGCAGTGGTGACACACACCTTTATTCCCAGCAGTTAGGAGGCAGAGGCAGGCAAATCTCTAAGTTTGAGGCCAGCCTGGTCTACAAGAGCTAGTTCCAGGACATCTAGGGCTGTTACACAGAGAAAGCCTGTCTTGAAAAAGAAAATTATAAAATATTTTAAAATGAGATTTTGAAATGGCAATAACAATATGCATGATAATAGGTTATTTCATCTTGGTAGACTTACAAAGAATTCTTACAAATTATTTTAGCTCAAAAGGAAAAAGGCCAAAGGGAAAACTGTCACAACAATAAGAAAATCTGTTCCTATCCCTGTGTTACCAAGGAAAGAGAAAGCAACTAGATATCTTATTCACGAGTTGGCAAAATCCTGGCAAACCTATACTACTACCAAAGGACATAACCAAATTAGAATGCAAATAAATAAGTGAGTATTGTTTTGAATAGAAATATATAAAATATGGATCCCTAAATTCATTCCTAACTTGAATGCTGTTAAAACATTGGAGGCATTGATTCAAATGCTCATTCAGAATCCTGGACTATTTAAACTTAGCATGATAGAGTGAAAATCTTTCCATTATTGTTCAGTCTAATAGGTAATAAGTTGGTCATTTGGTGGAAAAATATTTCCAGTTGTTTAGAAGAATATGCTACTAATTCACAAGAATAACTGATAATCCCAGGGCACTTCGTTTATTCAAAGAGTAAAATTAAACCATAAAGTTTCCAGTCAAAGTTTGGATGAAGTTGTTTGTTTTAAATAATTACACACTGGAGGAAATCATTAAATATATCTTTTAAAAGAAAACACTCAAAACGAAACAAAAGCTTTGAAAAAATACCACATAACGCCAGAATTGGTGTGAAAAAAAGCCAAGAAAACTGAATATAATTTAAGGAAAAAAACAAACTGGAAAATTACATTTGTAAGGCATGTTCAGAGAATTGTTAGCCTCAATACTTGAAAAGCTCAAACTCATTATTTGGGATAAAAAAGAAAAGGTAATATAATTAGAACCAATAATTACTCCAAAGAAAAGTTTTTTTTAAATGTCCAACAATCACTAAAAGATGTTCTTTCTGACTTATAATCAAGGAAATGCAAATAAAAGCAATGACATACTGATAGACAAACAGGCAAACTATCAAAATCTGTATCAAGAAAGGAGTAAGTGGGCATTTGTGACCATCTGAAGAACATTTCAGCTCATCAGCTCTGACAAGAGATCATTTGTGAAGGAAGACAGGAAAAAATGGGAGAAAAACACAAAGGAGTGAAAGAAAGAGGGAAAAAAGGAAAACAGAGAAATCAGCATCATTGAGGCTGGAGAGATGGCTCAGTGGTTAGAGCACTGGCTACTCTTCCAGAGGTCCTGAGTTCAATTCCCAGCAATCACACGGTGGCTCACAACCATCCATAGTGGGAGATGATGACCTCTTCTGGCATAAAGGCATACATGCTCATAGAGCACTCATATACATGAAATAGATAAATAAATCTCTAAAAAAAAAAAAAGAAAGAAAGAAATTGGTATTATTTCCCTAAAACATTATTTAAGCAAATAATGGACTAAAAAAGCAATAAATGACAATCTTTGCCATATTTGAATATTTAAGAAGAGATGACACAGTAAACACAAACATGAACATTTAGGTAATATTAATATGCCATCAGGATGTTTCAAATTCTACCAGCACCCAAGCAAAGTATTAGCTGTGGCATGCAGAAGAGGGGACTGGAGAGATGGCTCAGTGGCTAAGCGCCCTGGCTGCTCTTCCAGAGGATCCATGTTTGAGTCCCAGCTCCCACATAGTGACACAACTCAGGACTCCAGTGACCTCTTCCAGCCTCCGTGGGCACCTATATACACATTCATGTTTTACAGTATTTTACAGTACATACATGCAGTCAAAACATCCATACACATAAATAAAAAAATATTTTTAAGAAAAGAAAGAGGCAGAAGACACCAAGGCAATAAATTTAATTACAAGTAAGTAAAAAAAAATAAAAATAAGAGTCTCACGTAGAGTTAAAAAAGGGAAATTCAAAATAAAAAAACTATAGAATAAGACAGTTGAAGGAGCAGTGCAAAGACACGGTTTCAATAAATCAGTATTCACAGCCAGAGTTCATTCATTCATCCTTTTGGTCCAAATCCAGTTAGATATTATATCCAGGTGCAGTATTTGGCACGGAGCTAAGCTTTAAAATTAAATGTTAACTGAAGCCTTAGACCCATCAGAGCTTGTTCAAACTCTGACCCTGGTTTGTGTCGCTCAGGAAGTGCCATGCCATGCTGAATTGTGACTTCCCCAAGATTCAAGAAATGTCATCTAAGAGGTGGAAAAGGCCAGCTACCTATCACATGTATCTGGCCATAGGAAGACTCTCAACATTAAAGGACATAATTTTAAGTTTTAGGTAGGTTTAACCAGCATGGCAGGAAATGCTTAACCTATACAATATCACACTTTTAATAGACACTCCATAAGAATAGACTTCAGATGGCTAACAGTTTGACCCAACCATTCCACTTAGAGGAATTTTCACTATGAAACCCTTATAGGGGTATAAGTATTTACGAATTTTAACACAATGCTAATGTTAGTAGAAGCTGAAAAGAGTTAAAATATACTAAATGTCCAAATGGTAGTGGGGGACCACAGATAAGTCAATTTGGGTGCAGGCATTATATATATATATAACCTAGTTAACGTTCCTTTGTAAAGGTAACTTTTAGAAAGTTTCAGTGTAGCAATAGCAGCATCAGGAAGATGAAGAAGTTCCAGGGTCCTCTGCACAGATGAGCTTAAAAGCATTAGTGTGACTTTGTGGGAATAACTGTTTCTGGAAACGTATCTTGCAAACTTTATAAAGTATTGTCACGGGGCTGAAGAGGGCTCAGCAGTCAAAAGCACTTCCTCCTCTTCCAGAGAACCCACTTTGGTTCCCAACCCCTGCATGTCAGCTCACAACCACCTGTAACTATAGATCCAGAAAATCCAATGTCCTTGTCCAGCCTCCTCAGGCATCTGTATGTACACATAAACTCACATGGGTAAACACACACACACACAAATGATCACAAAATTAAAACTAGATTTAAAGCACATGGCGTTCTGAGAGCAGCACACTATACGTGTTGTGCTTGAAAATGGTGTGATTGTGTGTGGTATTTATGAGAGACACTGGCAGGCTACCTTCCCAAGTGTAGCACACATCAACCAGAGTTTCCCTGTCTTCTTACCTGCTCTGGCCTTATGCCTCTTCCACTTGGGATTTTGACATATGAATATTCCCATGGCCCATCTTTCCAAGCTGGTCAAATTATTTTTAAGCAACTCTATAGATCTCAAGAGTGTGCCATGTTTTAAAGTGGTTCTGGAGGATTGGCATATAGGAAAAAAACGTGTGTGTGTGTGTATGTGTGTGGTTTGTACTCACATTGAGATTCCCACTTGTAAACAGCACATATATAAATCAGTCTCAATGTTGTTCCAAAGAATTATTATCACATGACCTACATTATGCCACCAGCAATGGACTTGGAAATCATTCATTCTAAGGTTTGGGTTTGGGAGATGGTGTGATTGAAAATGGGTCACATTAAAAAAAATTTAAAGTAGAATTGCATGTTTCACATTATTACATGTGATCCAAAGACAGATACACTTTGTTTTCCCTAAGGTGGAAAACAGACAAAGAACCCACCTGTGGTTACTCTCCATGATCGGAGTCAGGCCTTACGGCCTACAACGGGCTTTTTTTTTCCTGGACTTATTTGCCCATTTTATTGTTGATACCACTTTGTTGTAATTATTGTGCCTTACAGTAAGACTTGATATTGTTATTTTTATTAACCTTGTCACTGTAAACTACAATTTTGTGAAAAGTTTTTCATCACAGCTATAATAAGCCTGAGTCATGTGAAGTTCAACATACATCAAAATGGAATTGATGGTAAAATGCCAGCAGACCAATAAAAACGTCTCTTCTGGAAACACAAAGCCGAGAGCTTTCACCTCCATAGTCCCAATGACCATGGCCCGGAAAGTGGGTCACATCTATATTGTTCACAATTACACAGGTCAATATTGTGAGCAGGTTCTGCTGGGCGAGTCTTCAGCTCCGTCTAGCTCTGCCTGAAAGCCTCCATTGGACTGCGGTTCACTCGGTAAATTGGATCAGATTAAAATGCCAACAATTCTAATTCTTGACGCGTATTTCCAGTGCCTTCCCCTTCCCCTCTCCCCTCTCTTTTCCCTCCCTCTCCCTCCTTCACTCTCTGCGCTCCTGTCCGCCCACCCCATCCCCAGCTGTCTTGAATTCACGTTCAGTATTCTGCTCTTAGGAAGGTCGGAAAACTGAAGAAACTCGGGGAAACTTCAGGCCCAGGAGGAAACACTCTGAGAAAAGCAGGGGAATTGCCAGTCTCTTCAATAAGTAGATGGGAGAGTTTAGAGGGAGGAAAGAAATTATGTAATTATATCTTAATTTGTAAAAGAAAAGAAAAAACTAATCTAACTGTGGCAGGTGTTCCTCCCCTCTCTACCTGCAATGCACTTCCTTCTGCAAGCCCTCTCTGGCCTCAGCCGGGTAAGCAACCGCCGAATATGCTTTTTCGAGTGCCCTTCACAAGAGCCCATCCGAGCCTCCATTATACTTCTCCCTTACAGGCACTCTTGTAAAGCAAGGATCACACTTTACCCTCCATGGGCTCCCCAGCTAGCACGTTCCAGCACGGAGCAGCTGTACCACGTTTATTTAGTTAGTCATCACCTTTCAGTGCCGCAAAGCCACCGTTCTTGGCTAGAGAGAGCCCCATGTAAGAGAGAGGAACTAATCAAGATGACCGTGGATTTGTTACTTTGCCTAGAGGAACTGGGGATTAGCAAAGCTCACATTTTGAGGGTACCACCCATCATAGAGAGAAGGCATGTGGCAGAGACCTGAGGCTGCTTGGTCACATCCGGCAGCATCAGGAAGCAGAGACCAGAAAAGGGGACGGCCCAGGTTAGAGACTGAACCACCAGCAAACCATGTACCACAGACGCCACAGTCCAGAGGTTTAACAACTTCCCCAATATCAGCAACTGGGGCCTAAGCGTTCAGACACCCGAGCCTATAGGGGCCATTTAACATGTCAACTACTTGCTTTCCTGGCTCAATCACAGCCACCATTGCCTAAACTGTGGCCCCCCCTAGGCTCACGCCTCCTCAATACTTCATTAATACCAGCAGCTCGCTGTGCAATCACAGTTCCCACCCTGCATTTTGCTTCCTTTTGCCTTCTGTAGCACTGAATTAAAGCGGGGGCGGAGGGGGGCTTGCAGAATCACCACAACTTAGAGCTACAAAGTGTCCGGTGCGTTTTGGACAAGAAAAACCAATCCAGAGAAAGGTGGGCACAGCAGATCCTGGCCCAGAACTCTAGCCTCCTGATGCTGTTCTAGTCGCTCACTGTGTGTGAACAGGGACGCCAGGATGATGCTGGGATGGATAACTGCAACTTCCTGCCAGATTTGGGCTTCCATCTAGGCCTGCTAATGGTATGCAAACAAGTGATTCTGAAAGAGGGACCTAATTTTCCATTCATTTCCCCATTCTGGTTCCACATGCCACCAGCGGAGAGCATTTGGCGGGAGGCTGAAGAGGTGAGAAGAGACCCGCCATGTGCAGATCCGCACCGCCGCTCAGCAGGCCTGTCAGTAATGTCTCACTTAACACACTGTCACAGCGTTCTCCTTCGGTTCACCTCGGTCGCTACTACAACACTCCATAAGAAATAATACCATCTGTTAAAACACACAAGGCAGGGGAACGCAGCTGCTGTCATTGCACGAAGATGGAATTAGCCAATACTAAGCAATTACTTCCCTTTTAAATTTCACAATTAAAATTTCAGTCTTGCTTTATTTGTACCACAAAAGTCACCACAACACTGCGCCTGTTGAAGTAACAACACCGCTCTCTTGATGAAAACACACGAGAGGAGGAGTTTAGCCATGGATAAATGGGAATTGTTGCCCTGTTGCCTTTCCTATAAATCTGTTTTAAGTTCCTTTAGGCACTTAGCGTTCGTTTCACTTAGCAGCATTAAGAATGGATTCGAACATTGCATTCACATCTCGGATGCCCCAGTAGTTAGTTAAAAATTACAGTGTGCGGCTTCTAGCTGATGAAATATGATCGCTGTGCTCCTCGCCAGCATCTGCGGCTCCTCCTTGCTAGGAGACTGAGTGGAGAGGAAGGTGCCCGACTCACAAGAAGACAGGTTTCTAATTTAAACAGAGTTGAAAGTCTGCCTCTCAGCTTTTCTTCCATGCATTGGAAGGGAGCAGATTGCTGGCTAAACAACAGAAGGGTGGGCCTATTCAGAGCATAGCGGCTGAGCTAACTCTTCAAAAAGCTGTAAGAGATCAACAATTGCCTTGGCCAAACTCCATCCTGAGGGTGTCAGCAAGCTGGTGCTTCTCTCTTGGATGCATTTTTTAGGAAGGAAATTGTAGGCTATATTTTCTAGGGGCCAAAAACAGGCAGACCAAAAACATTATCTTAGAGGGCAGAGAGAAGTCAGTGACCGTGAAAGGGGTTGGGTTCTCAGCTCCTCTCCAACTTTTGACCTGTTTGTGAGCCGTCCAATATGACCACAAACTAATGATCGATGCAAGTGTGGACGCCTAAATATTTGCCAGTTGATCCCCACAAGAGAAAGCCATCTCCTGCGGCCTTTAATAACTTTGCCATTCCAGAGAACAGGTTGAACAATTGTCATCTGAACTTCTGAAACCTAAATCTCAAAATGCTTCTGAATCTAAAACACTTTAAGCACTGGTACTATATGCACACCAATCCTCCTAAAAATAGTCACAGTCAAAACATCAGTATACAAAAGATAAAGACCATCACTATGTGTATAAGATGCACATGAAATAGACTTATTATCAGTCAGTTGGGTCTCACCACTAAGATATTTCATTATATGCATGAATGTATTCCAAAGTCTAAAAAGATCCAAAACACAAGACTCAACTTTTTGAGAAGTTCATACATGAGTACTATATTTACATCATGTCTACCCCTTCCTTTCCCCTTTCCAACTTGGTTCTCTGACTCTCAGATTCATGACCTCTTCTCCTACAGTTGTTACAGTTTTACAAATATATACATATTGTATGGACCCCGAGTCCAAGCAGTCTTGCTTCTGTGCACATGTGTTTAGAGACGACCATTGAAATTGGATAATCTCTCACCTCTCGGGGGACTTGGTTCTGGAGAAAACAGATTCTTGCTCTCTTGGAGGTCACTGAACTCTTCATCTAGGTTGGGGCCCTGTGAAATATCCTCCATCCATATTGGCACGCTGACTGGTACTTCATTATGCAGCCCTCATCTAGGCAACCCTCTGTTGAGATTTACAGACGCAGCATCCCTGTTGTGTCTAGAAGACACTATCTAGCAACGGGCATCCTGATCCTCTGACTCTTAGACTCTTTCCATGCCCCACCCCTTTCACGATGTTCCCAGAGCCTTTGTGTAGGGGCTACATTACAAATGTACCAGCTAGAACTAGGTATCCCATGGTCCCTAATTTCCTGCTTGTAATGCCGTCTGTCTGCAGGCTAACAGCTACACTAACCAGTAAGTAAAATGACACACATTTAGAAGACAGTTAGAAATTATACTGGTTAGGATATTGACAATAGTAGACTTTTCTCTAGGATCTATGGCTTCTCCATCCATGCGCAGTTTTGCTAAGTTTTAAGTACCAGGCATGCGTCCCCTCTTGTGGAACAAGCCTTAAGTTCAACTAGACAGCTATTGGTTATTCCCAAGACCAAGTGCCACTATTGCACAAGGCGGTTCCTTGTTGGGCTAGATGTTGCTGTACTTCCTATGCTTTATAGTGGAGTGGAACTACTTTGCTTTTCTCTTAGAAGCTAGCACAGCACCTTCTGATACTGAAAAGTTTCTTGCTATCAAGAATTTTAGGTAATGCATTCCCAACGTACTTTTGGTGACTTTTCATAATTGCAGGTTTTATACACCAAAAGGTCTGTATACTGATTAATAAATAAAATGGCTCTCAAATGATCTGATAAGAGCACTTGGTACTCACCATAAACATTTTCAGTCAAGACATAAGCCTTACAGAAAAACTAGGCATCAAATGCCAAAAACTAGGTAATTAATTACAAAATATGTTATATATTGTTTTTTAATTCATATGTAGCCTGACTTCCCAATCATTGACACACCTTCTAGATGAAGACCATATATTAACTTTTTCGTGCCCCACAAAATACAACCAACAGCCATCTGTCAGTCTAGGCTGTCAAAGGCTATACACCTCAGACTCACAAAGATAAAACTATGCTGGTTTTTTTAAAGTCTTCTTCATTATTATGTATCCCACTCAGGTAGAGCAACTAAGAAAATTATTTCACAATATACACATAGATTGTGCCTGGATCCACTGTCCAAAACCTTGGTGAATAAAATGATGTCTGATGTATATAGTACAGGGAGGAAGCAGGGCTGCAGGACCGTTAATGTCCTTGAATACAAAGGGTTCTATTTAGAAAGAAATCACAATCTGTAAAGATAATTCACAATCAAGGCTCTCAGATTCACAAATAGCAATGACTCCATCCCTGGTCACTAATTGAATCAGGCACAACCAGGCCTCCCACGAGACGAGCATCCACCCCGTAGAGGAAGTCCCAGAGCCGTGCTTGCCAGCATATCGCACCAGACATCACTCATTCTAAAAGATTCTGTTCTATTTGAAGAATCAAATCAGGAAAGACGATGCTTTAGGCATTACAGTGGTCTTTTTAACTGAAATACTACATACAGTTTAGCAAGAATAGCGTGCATTAATAATGAGCATTGTGTGTCCTTCCTGTGGATGAGAGCTCGGAAGCCCGTTTTCAACCACCATGTTAAGACCCCATATTAAAAGCAACCTCATTTTCTAAGACATTTCTAAAAGAATATGCAGCAATGATTAAAAAGCCCACAGCTAAGAAGCTGTAAAGAAAGCAGAAATTACTGCAATTCGTGCAGTGTAAGAAGCCGCCTAATGGGTCTCAGAGAGGAAAACATACACACAATATGTTCGATTTCTCACTCACTCCCCCACTGGCCCATCTCTTACGAGCTCTTCATTTTTGAAAAGTTCCTGCTTTCCTATCCTCCTGCTAGAGTTCTCTGTTGGGTCTCATAGACTCACCCTGCATCCACACCAAGACTCGGGTTCTAACAAGACATTTAGCATAATCACTTCACATAATGCATGAACACTGCTGAAATTGCACACTGGGGAGAAACATATACAAACCTTTCTCCCCTGGATCCAGAGTAATAATTGGAGAAAAACCTCTCAGTGCAAATGAAATGAAATAAAACCTTGCCTACTTTAGAGTTTAGGTTTTCCTCAATTATAATTGCATTTTTTTCATTCTAACTCTCTTCCCTAAGAATGAATAGCTTACCACAAGTTAAAAAATAGAACAGAATAAATTTAATGATGGAAGGGACTCGAGGCTGGCTTTAATTCTGCCTCTGGACCCAGCTGTGGTACAAAGGGGTAAGTAAGGAATAACTTAGGTGAGCTGAAGCCTCGTCCCAGCTCACTTACATCTATGCACGAGCACAGACCAGATGTTTCCATGGCAGTTAAGAGGTTTGGAAGGAGACGATCATTCAGTGTACAGCTGGAACACACAACCCTGCCCGATTAAATAAGATGCTCGCTCATTCAGATGGATCCCATCAAAGTGGATGCGGTCTCGCAGAGCTGCAGTTTCTCTTCAAGTTTTTAAAAGCTTTGGAATCTGATGAGTAATTCCCACCTCCTTCTAGCCAAACCACTTTCAACACCAGATTTAGCTATCGGCTGCAATAGGCATATGGCAATTGTGTCATACTCCTGCATAGTGATACGGCTTCTTCATCTAGATTGGGAAAACAACACGTGATCACTTGCCCCACACTGTCTTGTTTATAACAGATGAGCCAGTTGACAAACTCAATGCTCAGGTGCTCTAGCCACTTCTTCATGCTTGACTACTCACCATTCCAGCTTTGTGTCAATTAGCCTGACCCTAAGAGTCCATGGGCTTTTATCCTATGCACCTAATAACCACAGTCAGATTCATGTAATATCTTTAATATTGTCTTAAATAACTCAGCTACTGGAAATGATCCTCCCACCCCATCCTGTTTGTTCGTCATCAGAATCCTAAAAGAGCACAAAATGTGTTGTTAGTCAACAATGTTATTTAGGATGCTGCCTCGTTTTCTCAGAGGTAAGCAAGTAAAATGTTCACCCTGAAATCAGCAAAAAGATGTGGGTTATGGAAGAATTCCAAACCTTACGGTCCAACCAATATGTCATTCATGTAACAGCATGCAAATGAATTATCGAGAACGCAACTGGCCTCCTGAGGTAAATAATTTCCACTTCTGTCATTGTCTGGAAATGACCCCTATGTACCTCCTAGATATTCATGCACAGAGAAACAGACAAGAGGATGAATTCAAGCAACCACCTCTCACCCAATTCCGTCCTAAAAAAGAGAGAGAGAGAGAGAGAGAGAGAGAGAGAGAGAGAGAGAGAGAGAGAGAAGAAGAAAGAGAGATATGATAGGGGGAAGATGTGGTGGGGGAGGCTTTTTCAAATTTTTTTCTCCATTTTGAAGATTTCCATTTGGACTTTATGGAATTAAGTTTAAGTCTTTGTAAACTTGTGAACTGCAGAGTCTATGTTCACTTAAAGTATAAACTTCCTGAAGTTTTAAAGGCAAACTTTTGAGAAAAGATACATATACTAAGTTACATATAAAAAGCTACATATAATATGTCACTAAGCAAAGTCCATGTTGCAGCTGAGGGCTGCGTTGATATCAGTGGTTCGTGCTGTCGCCAGAAACCATGTGAAAGTCCATGTTCCATCCCGCCACTGACTGAAAAGGGCAAGGAAACTTCTTTTGCAGTGGTAGTGATGACTGCAGACTCACAGTTAAAAACAAGAGACACAGGCTTCTGTGACAACCTCCCCACCCCCTACCTCCCTCATCCAAAAAAAGAAAAACAGAAAAGAAAAAAAGAAACCATTGGAGAGAACTGTTAAAATTTGACAGGAAGACAGGAATGCTGAAGGAAAGCTCTTCACAGTTAATGGCTTTTGAGGGCATGAAGCAGGGAAGGACTCAATTTTCTTTAAAAGACTGGCCTTTGGGAGTTTGGCCAAGTTTCCAGGAGTATATGGGCAACACAAGGGGACTTGATTTTTTTATTATTATTATTTTTTAGGGGAGAGGTTGCAATAAGTTGGTGGGCCCGGAAGGACAGGGAAGGGAGTAGGATTGGGCTGTATTATGTGAAATTCCCAAAGAGTCAATAAAAATAACATGTTGGGGAAAAAAACACCACCCGGAGCATGGGTCTGCCATCATTTCAACATCACTTCAAAGACTCACACTTTCTCTTCTCTCTCCAGTTGTGCGGATCAGTTACGAAGCCTTGCCATAGAAAAGTGGGTCAGAATAGCTGCTCGAATGCATGGGGATTTATCAAGAGGTTGGCTGTCATCCACTACAAAGGAGATACATTTGATAAACAAGCTTGATAAAAATCTCCTCATAGAAGAAAATGGAAGGAAGGATGAGGGGGAGGAGGAGGGAATTACAAGAAGAAGAGGGGAGGAGAGGAATGAAGGAGGTCAATAAAGCAAATTATAACCACAATTAATAAACTAATATTTACTGTACTGATTAGCCTCTCCTGGAGGGTCTGCGGGTGTGTTTGCTCAATTTATTGCATCCGGTATGACAGGGAATACCCACACACCACACAAAAACATCTTTTTTCCATGTTTCTCTTCCCCTCTTCCTGAAAAGAACACAAGAGAGCACGTGAGGGAAGACAGACTAATTCATTACTTTGTCTCCTACTGCTTCGTATGTTCAACATTTTTTGAATAAATACAAAATCATAAATTAGCTTGTAGCAAAACAGAATTAATTGACTGTCTTAAGTAGGATCATCAGACTGAGGTTTGAGTCAATTTATCTGCCTAAGATTTCACTAATGTAGTTTCAGCCCATTAGGGTGGGAGTCGATGCTGGAGATGGGACGTTATTAAACATTAAAAGGAGAAAAATGGAAGACCAGAAAAATCTGGCTGTCTGTTTTTTGCAAAAGAATGTCTGGAAGGCTACATGGAGTGTAAGAAAATTCTAAATCCACTCTCTTCTAGGTAATAAACAGTGGCTGAAAAAGTGAAGAAATTTCCTAGAATCTGAAGGTTTCTCCACGCTAAAAAACACAAAGACGTCTTAGGGTTTCCTTCACTCAAATGTTCTTTACTAAGACGATACAGGACCAGCAAGTAGGGGTGAGCATAAAAGGGTATTGCGCACATGTGTGTATGCGCACACTACACACACACCCCATGTGTACTGGGTAGTTTTGTGTCAACTTGACACAAGCTAAAGTCATCTGAGAGGAGGGAACCTCAATTAAGAAAATGCCTCAATCAGATCAGGCTGCAGGCAAGCCTTTAGGGCATTTTCTTAATTAGTGACTGATGTGGGGGTTTTGGTTTTTTGGTTTTTGTTTGTTTGTTTGTTTGTTTGTTTTTTACTCACAGACGAGATACAACATCTTAGAATTACATATACAACTACATAAAATATACTAAACCTGGATGGAGGTGGGCGGTCCTTGGACTTCCCACAGGTCAGGGAACTCTGATTGCTCTTCAAGCTGATGAGGGAGAGGGACTTGATCGGGGGAGGGGGAGGGAAAGGGGAGGCAGTGGCGGGGAGGAGGCAGAAACCCTTAATAAATAAATAAATTTAAAAAAAAACAACTACATAAAATAAGAAATAAGTAGCAATAAATTAAAGAAAACCTGGATGTTAGGTTGAGACTGTTGTAATATTTGTACCCAAAGACACTAGGTTTATGGCATGACTTCATGAAGACATTTCAATTGATAAGTTCAAACATAAGAAAATCTACACACAGAGAAAAATACATTGTCAAGGTGGTGCTGCCAGGATAAAAAAACCAGACAGAAGTCCAGTTCTGATTCAACAGAAACATGAAGCCACTCACTCAAGTAAGTTGCCCGATGTTCTTCCACAAAAAATTCAGAGACTAGAAACATCCACAGTGTAGATTTGCCATGGGCCTTCCAACAGGCGGCGCTTTCTAAGCTCTGAATGCCACACCAAGCACACAGTGCACACTTAATACATGCCGTTATTCTGTGATCATTTCTCAGCGCCTGCGTCACTTAGCCTGTGGGGCACTCAAAGGTTGTATAACAGGACATGGACGCTAACTCCGTATGGAAATTTGAATGCACACAGACAGGTAATTTTTTTTATCATGTTTTTAAATTTTGACTGGTCTGAAAGTAGGTACAAAAACTTAATTTGGTAGTTTTCATTTCCCCACTGTGATGACAATTAAAAAAATAAGCTCAAGAGACAACTACACACATGAAAGTTGTGACATTTCTGATCCATGCCATAGGTATTAGGCACAGCCTCGAGATATATACACTGGAGAGCTGAATTCTGCAGCAGAAATAATAGTAAAACCATCTCTGTTCAAATTCCTGCCATGTGACAGCTAGTATTCCATCTAAAGAAAGGACTATCATGTCAAGCCATTCTTTTGTATTTACTGTTCTACCCCTTTAAACTGTTTTCATTTTTTTCTTACTTCTTCCTGAGTAACAATTATAGAAGTGCAAACTTCTAAACTTCACTCTCTTGTCAGGCAAAGAGTGCTGATGGTTGCCAGAATTAGCAATGACCTTGTCCAAAGGAGGGAAACAAAAGATTGTTTACTTTGGGTGAATTTACATTTATGATCAGCTAAATCTTTCTCTGGTGCCTCTGATCTCCCTCTCTGGTACTATGAGAAAGCAACTTTGGTTAGTTGCTTCCCCTGTCATCCGAACAGCCCTGCAATAACAGCAAATGGCCCTTGGAAATCACAACCCCATTAGGCTGCTGTTCAAATAGCTTTTCGGGTTGCGATAATAGGAGACACTCCTACTAACTGGTGACTCCACGAGACCCTGCCCAGAAGGCCTCCAAATGGCAGCACACCATTTAAATTTTAATCTGGAAGCAGTGGACATGATGAGATTCCAGCTGGGGACCTTCTGGTCAGTGGACCAGCTCAGCGTCACCATTCAAAGCCCCCAAAGCTTTGCTGAGTCAATGAGCAAACACCTCCACCCTTCTCACTCCTGCCCCCTGAGTACACCTCCCACTTGATTCCAGGAACTCTCTGGGGGCAGTTTTTTCTTTTTCTCCCACCGACATTATGATGGAGCCGATCAGGCATTTCTCACGTTGCTATGATACAACCACGTTGGTTTGTGCATGACCTCAGTAGAACGGCACTTCTGTCACTTTGACACGCGATAACTTCCTGAACTTTGTTCCCTCCACGTGCAAAGCAGGCTTCGGGACACACTTCCCCACACTAAATGAATTGAAATGAAATGAAAGCTGGCAGGTGTGGGAGATAGGCAGAAGGAAAACAGCTAATTTCTTCCCTACAGTAAGCAATAACCCTTACGGTAACAACGCGACATGAGTTAAATAGCTGAAGGCGACATCAGTGGGACCCGGTGTGCCTGGGAAGGAACAGCTGGCCATGTGGGTAATCACCACATGTCATTACTTAGGAAACCCACTCCCAGTTCTACTACCAACTTGTATTTCCTGTATGTTTGGGTAGTCGAATCCGACAGACAAGAGTGTACCATCGGAGGGCATGGTGGGCAGAGCTCTGGATTCTAATGTCTGGTGGTACCAGGCTTGATTTCCAAGGGATAGAGAGAAAACAGCTTCCTAACTAGAATAAAGATGAGAAGAAAATGTTGGCGATTCCTGGAGTGCCCTTCAAATTTCTGACTAAATTATTTTAAAAGGAAACTTTTTATTCCCAATACACTTCAGTGATCCCCGTGACTCCCAAGGCATAGTAATTTGTCTCTCTGATCAGCAGTGTGACTCTAACAAAAAGATAAACATCGATATCTGGGTGCCCAGAACACTCAAGAGTGCAAACTCGGGTGCTTCTACCGGGTTCCATGACACCTTTTTCAGTACCCCGATAGCCTCCGCAGAGGAATAAGAAAGTTGTTTTGGTTGATTTTTTTTTTTTAAACCACACACAGGAGTGAATTTCTTCAAGGTAGAAAAGGGAATAAAAGCCAGTGTTTTGGAATTTTTCTTTGCAGATAGTCATCAAATGAGGTACAATATTTGCTAACAGAGGGTAATTTGAATTATCCACGGATAGTTCAAAAACACAAAGAGTTCATTACCCAGATATCTCTATTTAAAACAGATTTGCTTTTGTTCATCAGCGCAGGCACACATGGCTGGGAAATGGCCACGTGCCAGAGGAAAACTGCTCCTAATTTCCAGAGGAGGCCACCAGCTAATTACACAGACTGCAGGTGTGAAGAGAGAAGCTCGAAGTAATCAATAGCAGTAATTAATCTGCTAGACTGGCGCTAAAGAGCTAACAGCTGGACATCAGGAATGGACACATGCAACAAGATCAGCAATAATTACCTCTTTAAATATTGAATTTCCATAGCAACAATTAGGCACATAAATAAAGGCTGGAAACCAAGGCTTCCAGGCATGACACTGCATGGCAAACACAACATCCCCCAAATCAACCCTTTTAATAAAACACCAACAATATGCCTGGGCTGGGTCAACCGATTTCCAGGGTGGGAAGAAGCCCACTAGAACTCCTCCAGCTAAGCCTTCTTGGCAGCCTGTTGTCAACGACTCAATGCCTGGACCACAAAGGCAGCTTGAGAAGTTACTGCTGGGAAAGCCAGCAGCACCCTTTCCGCTGCAACAGAGCTCCCAGCTTCAAGACCAATTTCCTTTCACCTATGAAGCATTTCTTCTTTAAAAATTCCAGAAGACAGCGCTATGAGAAAAGTGCTTACTGCACACTCTGTCTTAAAAGATCAGAGAGCTTATTGGTCTCCAGATCAGATCCCAATACCCACATAATGCTGGGTATGTACTACATGCCTATAACCCTAGTCCTAGAGAGAGCAGAGACAACTAGATCCCGGTGCTCACTGGTCGCACAGCCTAGCCCAAAGAGTAAACTCCAGGTTCAGTGAGAGACCCTGCCTCAAAATATAAGGTGTAAAATTCCCATCATGATAGATATCTATCCTCTGAGACTGTAAGTTAAAATGAACTCTTTCTCCCTTGAAAAATAAAACATGATAAAAATTAAAAAAAAAATAAAACCCTGGCTCCACACAGCCATGTATAGATGAGCACAGCCCCCACACACACATACACATATGTACACAACTACATGCACATACAAAATAAAGATAAATTTTTAAAATCTTAAAAGTTGTAAGGAAAACTGTCCCCAAACCATAAGGTTCTGGGACCATGAACCTTGAAGAAAGCAAGCAATGGGGCGATGTTTGAGAAGTATTTTCAAAATCAGCAAAACAAATGAGAATCCCAGACATTAACGCTCTCTCGTGTCTTTCGCTTTGTAGAAAGGGTGAAGAAGATTCTTTACGGTAGATTTTGTTTCTTTTTGAGCTGATGGAAGAGGGACTCTGGTTGTTACTGAATATGAACTAAGAACCCAGAGCTATGCTTCCCACTTTCTATTCCCCACGCCCTAGACACTGACAGCTACGGCTAGCTTCTAGCTTGACTACCAAGAGAAGTGTACTGATCTAAAACCAGCCAGGGCCCCAGAGCCAAAAGACAGGCAATGGAAAGGCTGGGACTTAAACTTACCCATGTGACTTTTGAAGACACTTTAGCAGGCCTGGCAAGATGGCTCTGTAAGAAAGGGTACTCGCTGCCAAGCCTGACAGCTTGAGTTTGACCCCCAGAACCTACAAACCAGAAAGAGAAATGACCTCAGAAGCTGTCCCCTGACCTTCACACACCTGCTGTAGCCTGAATGCCTATACACACATTGAATAACTAAAGGGTCAAAAAATAAGACTTTTAATAAAAAATATTTCAGTATACTCAAGGGTCTTTGGGAATGAATTGTTGTTTTTAAAAATGTTGCAAATTAATACGATGATTGGAGGATTAAATTATGCTAGTTGTGTATTCTCAATGTCACAAGAAGTCTGAGCTATGTGTATAATTTTCTTTCCGTGTCAGGCTTTCTGGGTTTGAGTTTCGTTCACAACTTCCATGGCCCTTGTTCAAGCACATGACCATTCCATGGGAAAAGAATGATGACCACTGATGATCAATCATTGCTTTGTGCTGGATCCAATGGCAGAGTAAGTCTGGAAAGTAGAGTTAGCCAGGCAAATTTCATACTAATTATCAAAATGGAGCTGCTTTTATTGTGTTCCTCTGCTGCCTGCCAAATACTGAGCAAGGCACTTTTCGTGTGTGATCTCGTTTAATTCTCAGGATAAAACTACCCGCTATATAATATAATTATATCCACTCACACTTGAGAAAAATGAGAGGTTAATCAATATTCCCACAGATCAGTTCAAGTTGACTGAATTAGGACTCATGTCCAAGCCACAGTCTCTGCATCCATGCTGTTCTGCATGTTGCCACTTGTTAAGGTACCGGTTCCTTAAAAAAACAAATAACAGAAGTGACTTTTTTCTACTTTCTGTCTTATGTATATCTGCATACATGTTTTTGCATGTGTGTGCACATGTATGTGGGCTTGAATGCATGCACAGGCCTGGGGTTGATGTCAGGAATCATCTGTATTGGTTCTTCCACTTTACTCTTTGAGGCGGGGTTTCTTCAAACCCAAAGCCCCCCAATACCCTCTTGCTAGCCAGCTAGCCTGAGGATTCAGCGTCTCTATCTTCTAAGGCTGGAATTACAGGGGGCCACACCCACTCTGCATTTACAGGGGGTTCTAGGGATCCAAACTCCAGTCCTCATACTGGCCCAGCAAGTGCTTAATGGCTGAGCCATCTCCCCACCAGGGCCCTTAAAGTGACATTTTCCATCCATCCAAAGATAAGATAAAGATGGTACCAGAATTTTGCTGAAGAACTGGCTAAAAACTTTGAACCTGATGTAGCTAAATGAGTATGAGCTTCATTTTCCCCAGTTAGGAAAATGGGTGCAATAGCAGAATCTTCACAGTGATGCAAAAGACTGGAAGGACTTGGCTGTAGAGAGCAATTGGCATAGATCTGGCTTAGACAAGAACTTTCTCCCACGTGAAAAGCTGCTATACTTTCATCAGAAGGCCACACCTTTCATCCTGATCATTCTTTGTTAATTTCACCACTGCTCCTCTAGGATAGGACCTTTATTCCTGCTGTCCTGCCTCTGCTCCCCAAACTGTGCAGCTACAAGACACTGCCTACACAGAGGAGGGAAATGTCTAGTCTTGTTACTGCACGAACACAGAACAACAAAGCAAAAAAATTTGTGGAGAACACAGTGTGTTTAGATGGTCTGACCATTCCCATAGACACATCCAGCACAGAGCTAATAAATGCATGCAGACCACAGCGAACTCAGATGGTCTGACCATCACGGAAGGCACATCCGTCTGGCCAAAAGTATTTTAAAGCAATAGCAAGGGGCTGGAGAGGTGTCTCAGGGGTTAAGAGCACTTGCTGCTCTTCTAGAGGACCTGAGTTCTGTTGATAGAACTCACATTAGGCAGCTTACAACCGACTGGAACCCTAGCTCCAGGGAATCTGTTGTCTTCTCCTGGGCTCCTCTGGTACCCGCACTAACAGCCACACAGAGATACAGCATACAGACACATAATTGTTTTTAAAATCTTTAAAAATTAAAATAAAACAACGAATAGCCTTGGGAAGAGCATCAGGGAGTTATGAAATGGGGGTCATTTGGGAACCGTTTTGTGAAAACCACACAATGACTGGAGCGTGACTACTTTGGGGCCTGCCTTGGTCTATTCAGACTGAGACAACACATCCCTTAAAGAAAGAGGCTTGTTAATGCTGATGCCTCCCAGCACGGGAGGCTGGAAGTCCAAGATCTAAGCAGTGGCAAATGACATATGCTGAGGGTGTCCACTCTGGTCCCAGACGGCACTTTCTCGTGGTGTCCTCAAACAGGGCAAGGCATCATTCTGAGGGCCATTTGTAGTCTCTGACACGTCAATCTTTGGAACACAAAACTTTGCAGTATCAAAAAAAAAAAAAAACACATTCTACAGATAAAATTTCTATGATTGCCACTTTGGATGTAAAATATAATGTAATTCCCATATAAATAATTAAGCCTTAGTCATTTGTACTAATTCATCAGCTGAAGTTTGATCGTTAAGCGGTCGCTGCAAACAGATAAACAAATCAATGGCATTCAGAGAGAAGTGTGTCTCCATATTCACATCCCCATAGAGGGCAGAGGATTTCTCCTCCACAGTCCAACAGGGGGAGGGATCAACTTAAGTGACAAAGCAATTAACGGGAGAGAATTGAAGGCAAATAATGTGTTTGGAGTCTCTCTTCTAGCAAAATGCTGTCTAGAAGCTAATGGTCAGCTCATTCTAGAGGGCTGTGGACCGTAGGAACGCAAAGTGTCATCTGACCTGAATGTGGCTCTAAGAGGACCTTGTTGTCCATGCAATGTGACCAATCTCAGGTTATTGTTGAATTTCTAACAAACGTGCTTAATTTTCCCACTACCACAAAGTAGAAATTCCTTAAGTGAAGCCACTGTGTACATTAGCACTTATGGTGCATTACACAGACACACACAGACACACACACACACACACACACACACATAGAGGCATCTTCTTTGATATTCAAAATAAGCGTTCAGGAAACCTAAATCCATGAAGATGAACTTCCGGATACTACAAACTGCATATGATGACGCCCAAATAAAGACAGATATTTACGTTGAGTTTGAGTTCTGGCTTGAGGGGGCTTTTGCTTCATTACACCTGTGAGACTTGGGAGGAGGGATAGAAACCCCCATCATAAATTGCCTCTGCAGATGCTGATGGCAAGCCTTGTCACACAGTGACTGTTCTTTGAGTCATACTGTCACAGTGAAAGGTTCATTTGGCAGCCATTAGCCAGCCCTAGGGTGCCCTGGGTTTCATGTCCCTGTTGTCACTTATGAGACACCAGCAACCCCAGCAGCCACCCTCACGCCATGTGACCGAATGCAGTGCTCCGACACAGACATCCAAGCAACTGTACCGGCTGCAGAAGCGGAGAGAGGAAACAGAAAGAAAATGCATGTGTCCGCCACTCCATCACCCAGCACCTCTGGGGACACAAGGTGATGTTCTGTTCTTCCTCACAAGGCAGAGGAGCACGTACTTCTCCTCTCTTGACAGCTGAGAAAATTGAAGTCTAGAAAAGTTAAGTACTGACCTGAAAAATGGATTTCACGGAGCCTCCACGGCACCGAAGGCAGCATTCATTCCCTGTGCCAGGCTCGGCATTCTCAGTGCCTTTGTGCCGAGACGGGGACAGACGTGCAAAGACTGGCTCCTCGCTTTACTCCTAAACCGTAACTGCTGACAAGTCACCAACCACATGCTGGAGACCCAATCCCAGGGCGACCTCAGCTTCACCTGCAGCTGCAAAGACCCTGTTTTTACATTCACAGAATTGACCGAATCTTTGGTGGGAAAACAGTTCCACCCACAACAGAGAAGCTACTTATGGCTGCTACTGTAGCTACAACCAAAGAGAATCAGAGTGGAGACGGAAGGTGAGCATAGGAACACATTAGAGGGGCTGGAGAGATGGCTCAGTGGCTCCGAAAGCACTGGCTGCTTTTCCGAAGGACCCAGGTTTGATTCCCAGCACCCACATGGCAGCTCACAACCATCTGTAGCTCCAGTGCCGGGAGATTCAGTACTCTCTTTTGTCCTCCATGGGCACCAATCACACAGTGGTACAGAGATGTATGCGCAGGCAGAACACCATAACATCAAAAATAAAACAAAAGTAAAAATTTTAAATATGCACTGGAGATGAAGGGGGTGTAGAAACCATCAGACTGAAGGAAAAGAATCCAAGAGAATCATGAACTCTCTGAGCACACACCACTCTCTGAAAAACACAATCTCCCACTTAGGTTCCAAAAGCACAAATTTAAGCTCCCTGTATGAGGGTAGGGAAGAAAGAAATAAAGGAAAGAAATTACACTGAGGTAACAAATGGACAAGCTAGATTGGCATCTGAAAGGAGAGAGACCAAAGCCACATAAGAATTCAATGTACATATCTCACAGCAGATAAATACACATATACATGTGCCAAGCAGTTCACATAGAAAATCCAAGCTGTATAGCTTAGTGAAGATGTGAATGTGGTTTAATGAGTCACTGAATAAATACATTCTCATGAATTACTCTCAGTTTTGAGCCTAACAGTTGCTATAAAATCCATCTCAAGATAATTGCCCGCACCCAGAAGGAGCAAGGAAAAAAACCTCAGGCGCTGACTTTCAAAGTTTGTAGGAGCTATACACGAGTAAAACTTTCTTCTTGGAACTACTTTGAAAGAAGTGTCTGCTTTATTCTGTGATTGGTCTCCCTTCATTTCCTTTTGATGTCTGCACACTTCGGTGACATCCATTGAATTTCTGCTGAGACGACACTTGCGTGTGCATGTTTACACCCCCTGCTCCCCCCCATGATTGCATAATATCTGAGACAATGCTTGGAATGGCATACACTCTTTGCCAGGTGACAGGAACCCCTGTTTTCAAGTGCCTGCAACTGGGGCCATCATCACTAAGACCTATGGCACAAAACAGAGATGTGAAATAAAATGTCTCAAATGATTAAAATGAAAAATTAGTGTGAAAGTATTACCATTTATCTTTGGACTCCTGTGAACAAATATTTAAGATGCATTGATTAAACCTCAGCTGTGTTTTCAGTACAAGCAGACATGGAAATGGTCATTTACTCCATTTATGGTGAAAACACAATGTCGCGATTTGTCACATGAACCTGTGATAGGACTTGTTCCACCCCACTTTATTTTTCCTGCCATCTTTTGTCTTCTTTAAAGAGTGGTCAGATTTTCTACCATCTCCATACCAGGCAACTGAAGGAAACTTCATCTGAGAGGAGCAGGAGGGTTGGATGGAAAGGACATCAGAATTGTCAAATGCCGGTTTCACCAACGGTAACAGCCACAGCTGTATTCCACAGCTAAAGGGCAAGAAGACAGAAGTCAATGAGCAAATGAAGTCCTTTCTAGAGCTCAGGTGTCCAAGGTCAGCATATGAGTGTTTTCCCACTGAAAAACAGCTTCTCCTCCGTGGGGAACTCTACCAGTGCATGTCAATCAGTGGAAATGCCAGATTCATGCTCACAGAAGCAGGAAAAAAATGGTTTAAAAATGGGTTGGAAGCCGGGCGGTGGTGGCGCACGCCTTTAATCCCAGCACTCGGGAGGCAGAGGCAGGCAGATCTCTGGGAGTTCGAGGCCAGTCTGGTCCAGGAAAGGAACCAAAAGCTATGAAGAAACCCTGTCTTGAAAGTCAAAAATATGGGTTGGAAAATGTATCAAAGAAGGTTCATAGAGCAATATGCAATCTTATACATACACTCCTTTCTGGGATGATCTCAGACTCTTTATTTGCTCTGAAGGAAAAGCACCCTGAGCCTACACTTCTACTTCCTTCTTCCAATCCAGTACTAAGTAGCTTATAGAGACGGCCCTGGACTTAGGAGGAGATGCCATCGTCAGCCTACCCTGAACTGAAAACATCATAGGCTGAAAATTCATTTAATACATTTGACTTTCCAAGAGTCATGAGTGAGCAGCAGAGTTAACCAGTTTTCCTCGTGATGATATGGCTCACAGGGACCTGGACTATGGCAGCCCATCACACAGGACTGGACCAGTTATCAATGGACTGGACCCGATATCACCAGCTGACATGAGATCAGAACTCAGAAGCAGGCAGACAGTACTGAGATGCTCCCTTCCACACACTCATAGAATCAGAGACCATCTGCAGTCTAGTCTGCCCATGACCACAGTGAAGTACCCACAGCCTTCTAAGAGCCAAATGCCACAGTCTGCTCCCATCCTCCCCAACCTTCCCATCATGCTCTGCTTGACTACCATCTTGACCTTAAGACCGCTGAAGTCATACCATTTCTGTAGGGCCCTAGGGCCCTGGTTACTTCCTTTTTATCTTTCTAAGTTTTCTCCTCCCATAAGTAAGAAAAAAAAACCACTCCTTCCAAACCAATGCATTGTGCATTTCTCTCATTCTTTCTCTCTCTGGCAATGCTGTCCACACCTGCAGCTTCAGCAGGCATCATTTGTGTGTCCGACCCTCCAAATCATCCCTCTTGGCCCCAGTTCTCAACAACTCTCACCTGGGCTTCCAAACAACACATCTTTTGTGAAATACTCCAGCGGCCTCTTAAGACCCCTAAGTACAAAACTGGCTCTGCCTTCCTGCCTCTAACCACAGCTCCTCTGTTAACGTCACCACCCCCTCAATTGCCCACCAGTTTAGTCCGCACGGTCCTCTTCCCAACCTCCTTGCCATTGCCCCTACGGCACTCTTCCTAGCTGTAACACCACACGCCCAGGTGCAGGTCATAGTCTCCCAATCACCCCCAGCCTCCCAACTATCACCTGTCTCAAACATCCTTGTGCCCCTGAGAGCGTCGATCAAGGGACACACTTTTGTGACCTCTTCCTTGCTTCCAGGACCTGTAAAAGCACTTCAACTCAACCTTCCAAATGCCCACAATCTAATCCCAATCTAAGCCTCCTACAAGAATCCTCATCTTACACCACAGGACCCTGTAACTTGGTCCTTTATTCAACTCCTAACTTTTCTACCTCATGGCCAGCCCGTGTTACAAATCTCAGCCTCTTTCCTGCCTATCATTGAATCCCACACCTTTACTGAAAGTTCACATCAAATGTCATTTTACTTCAAGAAGGCTGGGTTTGCCCTGATGTGATTGGAATGTTTCTCTGTGGATCTTTCTTTCAAACATCTCCAGATGTGTGATGGCACTAGCTCTCTGCATGCATCTTCTCTTCCGGTCTATTACAGTCAAACAGGGCAGAGCCTATGTCTTATTGCTTCTTCATCTCCAGAATATAGGTCACTAAACATTTCTTCTAGTTGAGCTGATTCTGGTTGTCACCCCTAGAAATGGCCCAGCAAGCAAATGCAGGGTAGATTTTGTGGCTGCCTGCCTGCCTTGAGGTGGCTTGTGTCCTCCAAATCATCCTCACTTCTGTGCACAGAACGTAAGCCCTCCTCTATCTTTTAAAGCATACTGTTATCCCACTCAGCACAAAATCGAAACTACTTATCACTTTCAAGTTCCGTGAAATGGGCTTATAGCAGGGTAGGAAGCCCCAGAGCGGTATTTCCTAAGATACAGTGAACCTGTAGCTATAATCCTAGCCATAGTCCTACAAACCATGAAGGCCTACCCCCTGAATTAAGTCTATTTATTTGTATATTTAAAGCAAACACAATATGCATTTTCCTTGTAAAGTGTTCAAGCCCCTAAAACTAGAAGAACCCAGAACAGCCGAGCCTTTTCCCACCCATCAGTCGTTCAGACTCACGGCAATCCAAAGGCCGAGTTATCTTACAGAGATATTGGATACTATCACATGGTCATGTAATGTCTTCCCCAAAACTCGAGCTGTAAAAAAGATGGCTCAGAACTTTAATCAAGACATTCAAGGATGAACTCACTAAGTGAATAATCTTGCTTTCCAGCAACTGGAAAAAAATCTTTGCAGAAGAGAGAGGCCAGGAAGCCTGGAGAGATGAGCAAGCATCTTCCCGTGGATGCAATGCTTGCCTGCAGTCTCGTTTTCCATCACACTTTATTTGATTTTTCTTTACTTATATCACATAAATTAACTCAGCAGTCGTGCAGAATAATCTTGCTTCATTTGGATCTAAATTAATGAGTGTGATCACAAAGCCATGTGTACAATTTCATCGAAGATACACTATAATTATTCTATTGCATGGGTTAGCATTTCAGCCATGTATTAATGTATTTTGAATGTGTGATGTATGATGCTCCTGTGGTCTTCTGCCATACCGTCCTACTGAAAAATGTCCTCCAATTTTAAAAAATGCTAAAATAAATTATTAAACACAGAGAAATGGAGCAGATAGAAATATAGACGTAACAAAGAGAGAAACACACTTGCAGGAACCCATTTCCTCCTGGACATTTATCTCCAAATAGCTTTGTTGAGTAAGGCATGAAGTCGTACAACAATAGATCTTTTTTGTTCTCCTCTCTCAGCATCTGAGGAGTTTTCTGAACAGAGAAATCCAGTCATTTGAGTACATGTACCAACTGGAGGGGAGAAACCACAAAAGAAGACAGGGCCCACCTCTGCAGTCTAGCATGAGGTTTGCTGGTAAGGGTAAGCTTGAGACCAAAAATTATTCCAGCCCAGGCCACCGAGTTCACAGAGCCCTGCTCAGGAAGCATGGCACTCTTAGAGAAGGCAATTAGATGTCTTTCAAATTAATTCCAACCAAGACAATGATTTAGAAATAGACACAGTCTCTTCTAAAGGGCTTTTAGTCATAAGTGTAATTTTTCCCTGCCTGCTCGTCAGGTCTTCCAAACAAACCCGCTTTCTCCTTGCTGCTGTTAAAGGCAGAAAGCGGGGCTTCCACCTGCCAGCACTCACAGACCAATACCTTTCATTTTTGGCGCTTGTTTCCCGGCTGAATGGACCGTCCACACCTGCTTGCGCTCTAATTAGCTGGCTATCTAAGGGCTTCTGTCTGAGCCTGCCAGCTTCCTGAACGGAGAGGAAGATCATTTAGCTGCTGATGTGAGAGAAACGGGGGGAGGGAAAGGAAGAAGTTTTTCTTTAAGAGAATTAAAAGAGGAAAACATCAGCACAAAGTGAAGAATTCTTCATAAGGAATAAAGAAGTAAAAAGCCTTTAAGACAACTTGAAGCCAAAGAAATGAATAGCATTCCTGACAGTGATAGTCATTTCTAAGAGCACTGGAAATCTTCTATGGCATCCGTCTTAGTCGGTGTTCTATTGCTGTGAAGAGACACCATGACTATGGCAACTCTTACAAGGGAAACCGTTTCATTGGAGCTGGCTTACAGTTCAGAGGTTTAGTCCATTGTCATCATGGTGGGAAGCATGCCAGCATGCAGGCAGACATGGTGCTGGAGAGGAGCTGAGAGTTCTACATCTGGATCAGCAGGCAGCAGGAAGAGAGAGGGACACTGGCACTGTCTTGACTTCCTAAAACCTCAAAGCCTGTGACAGACTTCATTCAACAAGGCCACACCTACTCCATCAAGGCCACACCTCCAATAATGCCACTCCCCAGAGTCTATGGGGGCCATTTTCATTCAGTCCACCACAGCATCCACCTTTATCCCCAGTTCACTATCTGTAATGTCACTCTGCATGATACTGCCAGAGATGGGAAGCATGGTCCCTATTATATTAGTCAGGATTTTCTAAGGGAATAGAACTACAGAGTTAGTATGTATGCATTATAAATGGGTTTATTAGACTGGATTACACCATGATAGGACTGGATAGTCCAACAATGACAGTGTGCACACAGGAGAGGCTGAGACCCCTGGAGCTGCTCCTTCCACAATGCTGGGTGCTCAGCAGTCCCAATATGGTACTTAGGACCTGGAGGACTTCTGCCTTGATCTTTAGTCCTCATTGGGGTTGGTTTGGTTCTGAGAACACTTTTGTGGACACTATCTTGAGGCATGAAATTTTAAAAACTTAAACAGACTTCTCCCAAATTCTCCATGTTTCCCCCAATACAAAAAAATGGGACAGAGATGAACCAGGGAGGATTATGTTCCAATAACACCCACATAAAGCCAGAGTCACTCAAAGAGAGCTTCTGAAATAACCCACCTGGTCAGATTAGGAAATAAATTCCACACAGAGCCAGAGTCACACTTGCCCAGGGACTTGCTTTCTTTCAAGGCTGGAATGGGTGAAGGTGACACTAACTTGCTGAGCTGAACTAACTACTCTTCTCCAGTTTGGTATTCATTGTACTGATGACTCTTGTAAGAATAACTTTGCTCGGAGGTATCAATAAACCCTTCTTCCCCTAAAACTATTTTCCTGGGGGATTTTATCGGTCTCCATTTGACTAAGAGAAACATCCGATTGGCTTTTTCTCAATTTTGTGACCTGTCTTGGTCATGTGCACTAAAAAGTGCACAGACCATGGCTCATCAACTGGAGGGTGATTTGGGAATGAGTCCCTGTGAGCTTGTAACTTCAGGGCAGCCACAAAGTAACAAACATCCAAGTCTCACTGGATGTCCAAATCCCAACGTAGTTCAGACAGTTCCTCCTATCCAGAGCTTCAAATCTGTCTGCCCCTTGTCTCAAAGAATACTACATCAGTTATACATCAGAATAATAGATCCTACCCAAGAAGACCACACTGTTGGCATGCATCCAGCCTGCCATTCAAAGGGGGCACAAAATAGTTCTCTCAGTTGCAAGACTAACCTCAGATCTGAAAGACACCCTACCTCACAGGGGCCCACCTAAGTCACACCTGAACCTGCACATGGAGACTGACAACTCTGAGTAATGGTGACACCTTGAAGCTGTGTAGCGCCTATCCACTCAAGACTTAGAATGTTTTTACAAGAAAGAGTCCTTTTGGCTTTTAAAACATTTACGTGTTATAAGGGATCAGTTGGGAGTCTCTTGCAACCATGGTGTGAATCAAAACCATTTCCCCCAGGTTTAAGATTTAAGTTAAATGACAGCTGGCTGTGTTAGCACTTGTTTGAAATGCCAGCACTCAAGGGAACTGGGCTATGTAGGGTCTGTCTATGTCTCAAAAATAATCAGAAAAGAAGATAAAGTAAGCAAGAGAGAAAGAATGAAAATGTGGGTGACACAAGCATTGCTTGTGTCGTGGTTTTTGAGTGTGAAATGTCCTCCACAAGGGCATGTGTTTGCACACTTGGTCCGAGACAGGGGTGCTGCTTTGTGAGTGTAAACCACACTGCTTGCCTTTAAAGTGGAAAGGATAATACAGTATTTTAAAACGAATAATACACAAAATAATTAGATGTAAAGGTAATTTAAAAGAACCTGGTTGGAATAAATTCCACGTGGCGATATGGAAAATATTTGCCTTCACAATAATCTTTAGAATTCTAGAATAATTTCCCTACAGAATTAAATATCTCAGGTAGAAACATGAAAAACAACTTTATGTCACACACGTATACACCCTGAAGCACGATTAATAAAAACTCGGGGAGAGAAACTGGGGTTCAACCTGAAGACCCATAAGCAAAGCAACCAGCCACTGGCTCTTACCTCGACTTCAGTCCAAAAACGGTGATCCTGCATCCATGAATCTCAGAATGAGACTCTATCTGAGAGCTGTCTCCTCCCATTTTATAAGCCTTTCTAGTTCTGGGATTAAAGGCATGTGCCACTACTGCCTGGTTTCTATGAGAAGCTAGCTAGTGTGTCTACTGGGATTAAAGGTGTGTGTTATTGCTGCCTGGTCTATAAGGCTAACCAGTGTGGCTGTTTTACTTTTCTGGTCCTCAGGCAAGTTTTATTTATTAAAATGCAAGTAAAATGTCATTACAGCCCCCTCATTCCTTCACCCATTAGATGTTTTCAAACCCTTTGTATTTCTGAATAGACAAAGATGTTTTTACATGATGTGAGATCTGGCCAAGCAGAAAAGATGACAGAGAACTTACCTTGATTGAAAAAACCTCCACAAAAGTCACCTGGCCCCTTCTTGAATTCATAATTCTTCATTCACCACCCAGAAAAAAAATACCATGATTCAAGGAAACTATTAGACAATTGTTGTGTCACAGCTCTCTCCAAGACTCAAATATTCCATCCTGCAGGGAAGCTCCTGAAACATGAAGGTAAACAACTCGAAATAGCTTAAGGAAGTTCCTGGAATTGACCAGATTCACCAGGCCCCTCCCTGCCAGTGTAAACAATAAAAAGTTGCAAAGAAGACTCAGAAAAGACAAGATGAAAAGAAAACTCCGAGACCAGACCAGCTGCCCGGAAGAAGCAAAAACCTGTGAAGCTACCGGAAAGAGATTCAGAACTGAGTCACTTGAAAGGGACTCTCTCCAACCTTTTGAGCTGTCTGAAGGTTATGGGTGTGCTCCGTGTTCCTGTCTTTATGGTCTGTCACCATGCTAGATGGGGCTCGGTGACATAGCTGGCTTTGAGTCCTTTCCACTCTTTTAAGTAATCCTTTGCCCATATTTCTATAAGTAACTTCAATAAAATTCATGGTTCACCAAGTTTGACTTTGGTGGCATCTGTATTTTGGTTATTTATGGGCTCCCTTCATGGGGTGAGTAGATGTGTGTGTCTGTATGTGTCTGTGTGTGTGTCCCTCTGTGTGTGTCTCTGTATGTGTCTATGTGTGTGTTTTCTCTGTGTGTGTGTCTCTGTATGTGTCTGTGTGCGTGTTTGTCTATGTGTCTCTCTCTCTCTCTGTGTCTGTGTGTGTGTTTGTCTGTCTGTGTGTCTCTGTGTCTATGTGTGTCTTTCTCTGTGTGTCTGTATGTGTCTCTGTGTGTATCTGTGTGTGTGTCTCTGTATGTGTCTATGTGTGTGTTTTCTCTGTGTGTGTGTGTGTTTGTGTGTGTCTCTGTATGTGTCTATGTGTGTGTTCTCTCTCTCTCTCTCTCTCTCTCTCTCTGTGTGTGTGTGTGTGTGTGTGTGTGTGTGTGTGTGTGTTGCATCTCCCCAGGAGCAGTTCTGTCGCACATCATCAATGACTGACAGGAGTGTTCCTCCCATCCACAATCCTGGTAGACCCCTCTCACATTGACATTTAATACTCCATCCTGGTCTTAATCCAAGACACAGCCCTGTCCTACCGCACTGGGTGAACTCCCAAATTTTTTCATTTCTTCTGTGGAAATGAACTGATTATAATGACAGGATTAGAGAGAGCAATAGTTTGAAAACATTGCCTGAGGGACACAAAAGTTATTTTTATTTCACAATTAGGCACTTCTATCCCTGGGGCATTTTACAGTCATGGTTTGAAATAACAGCCATTATTTTATTACAATTTTCTATTTTTTGCACATAAAAATATTTAGAAAGTGTTTTTAGCTGAGTTTTATTAGTCATAATGCCAGGAAGTGCCTAGTGTTATGGATGACGGAATTATCTTTGAGGGCTCCCCTTTAGTGTTATGTCTTCCTTATAGTCTACATTCTCTCACTGTTTGCTACTGGAACAGAAATATAAAGTAGGAACTGAAAATTCTCTCCATTTGTATAAGTAATGTGCACACAGGGATAAAGCGCACTCTGGCCATATGTCTCCACTCCTTCCCCAAACCGGCATTAAATCATCCATGCCACACGTGAAACCATTTTATATCTTAGGTAAAGAGCTAGATCTTGTATTAACAAGAACTCAAAATGTGGAGTTGTTTCAGCAAACACAGAAGAAACAATTCCAAAGAACTCAACTAGATGGGCCACATTTCCCTCTTAGGTGATTCAATAAGCTCAAAATTATGCACACTGGTATTCATGAATAGAAAGGAGAGACTAATGAAATAAAAAAAAATATTGCCTAATGTATTGAGACAACCCTTAAATGCAGAATGGGACTCACCGTTCTAATATCCATGGGTTTGTGGGGTGTGTGTGCAGGTGCCTGTGTGTGCAGAAATCAAGACTCAATGTCTTCTTGTATCAATTTTCACCTCACTGTTTAAGACAGGGTCTCTCACTGAACCTGGAACTAGATTCAAAGACCAGCAAACACTCCAGAAACCTACTGTCTTCACCTCCCCAGAGCTGGAACTACACACACACACACACACACACACACACACACACACACACACACACCCCACATCTGTTTTTTAAAAATAATGGTGCTAAGAATCCAGAATGAGGTCCACATGCATATACAGAACGCATTTACCAGCTGAGCCTTGTCCATGGACCCTCAATTTTCTTCTTTATGTACATGGAACAGAGTATTTAAATAGCACCACATACAGATATTCTATGAGGAAACAGCTCCATACCTAGAAGCAAAATCTATTTCTCCTTCATTTCTACACATTGGTGTTACACACACACACACACACACACACACACACACACACTCGCGCATGGTGATTTGAATGAGAATGACCCCATTGGCTCATACATTTGAATGTTTGCGCTCCAGCTAGTGGAACTTTGACTGATGCTAATCATCCTCCATATTGTGAGAGAACCTTACTCAGAGAGTTGAGCACTCTCTAAGATTGCCATCCCCAGAAGAGAAAGGAATCATGCTTCCAGAGAACCTGAAGACTCAACACTACAACATTGACTCCTGCCAGAAATTCCAGGCTGTCTGATTTCAGCGCCCCCAATAGCATGAGTGTGTGTGTATGTGTGTGTGTGTGTGTGTGTGTGTGTGTGTGTGTGTGTGTGTGTGTTCTGTGGCTTCTGTGTTTCTCTCTATAGACCTCTGAATGATACAAATATAAACATCATACTCTCCTTGCTTGGATATTTCAGATAATGGAGAGTTATCTTGCCTGTATAAAGATTTCTACCTATAGCTCTCAAATTCATTATACATTGCATGTGTGCCTATACCCAGTCGATTTCCATCAAGTGAAATATTTTAGAACAGGATTCCCTCATCTGCCATATTATTAAGCTCCCAGTTTGGAACTTGGGAACATTTAATAAGAAGTCTTTAATCTCTTTATCCAAGTACTTAGAAAAGTGGTCACTAAGTCCTAGCTTACACTGGAGCCCTGTAGAACACAGTTGTTAATCTACCTAACGGGATCAGCTCAAACTTATCCAGGTTTCCAACAGGAATCGTATGAATTTTTCCAGTGAATGCCCTGCTGAAATAAGAGTCTGATCAAGACTTCTCCCCACCTATTATTCTAATAACCCACATGAAAGCAATTACCTTGACATCAACTGATGTTTTCAATGCATTCTTGTTCTAACTTATTACTGTTTTCTTCAGTAAAAAGTCCCATAAACTATTCACCTCAAATTTTGCTACAGTCCATCAGATTACTGGTATAATACGCGTAGGGCATGGTCTCGGTCTTTTTGAGAATGTCGTCTTCTTCAGAGATTAGGCTTATTGACTATGATCACCCCTCCAAACTCATCCATTACTTTGCAAAGCTCGTTATCAAATGACAAATAGTTCTGCTCAATTGGAAGTGCTCCTCGCCTTTGGGGGTTGGGATGAGTTTGATCGTGTTAGTTTCGCTCTCTCCAGCTTAATGGTTCCTTCCTTGAGAGAGAAGACAGAAGTGAGGTGGGATCAAGTAAGAAGGCACAACAGGGACAATGCTAGAAGAAATACAAGAAACACACAGTTTTATCTGGTTTCTTTCTTCTTTTCTTTTCTTTTCTTTT
>NC_022018.1:50998881-51025691 GCF_000317375.1 Microtus ochrogaster | reverse complement strand
TGTGAGTTCGAGGTCAGCTTGGTTTACAGGAGCTAGTTCCAAGACAGCTAGGACTGTTACACAGAGAAACCCTGTTTTAAAAAAACAAACAAAAAACAATCAATGTGCATACATAAATTTACGCATATACATATGTTTACATGAAGCAAGGGAAATATGGAGGGATAAAACAATATGACAAAATGATTGATCATCACTATCAAACAGCAGATTTGCTCATGGATGATCACAACACTTATCATTATCATCTGTTCCTAGGCTTTTAATTTTCAACATCAGGCAGGGAAAGGGCAAGGAAAGCTAAGGCACAAGCCAGTGAGTGAAAGGGGTGTTAGAACGCTCTGTGCACTGCCACTGCTGTTGCAACCCTAAGAACACAGTCTTTTGTCTCATCTTTTGTAAAATGAGAGACAAGCTGAAGAGTCCTCAGTGTCCTTTTCTGTAGTCTGACCATGGACTTGGGAATAAACAGTCACGTGCCTCTATGTGAATCTATGCTGGCCTGCACAGACAGCAGAATAAAATTGTTATTTCTCTTCCTGGAATCACTCGCTGACAATTTAGCAGTTTATAAATTATTCCTTTACAATGCCTTGGCTAGTTGTGTGCATTTAATGATAGCCACCCACTTAGCACTGAAATTATGTTTCTTGTCCCAAGAATCAGACCTTTTCCTATCTTTATTTGAAAAAGTAATAATGTAATAATTATACATAAAATATATACCATACATAGTAATAGTACCATGCAAGAAAGGAGCTAGGAGGGAAAGGAATTAGAGATGGGCATCCTCTAAGATTAAAAAAAAAAAAATAAGTAAATATTTCTAAGTGGACTGATTTGAACAAGACTCTAAGCTTAAAAACAAGAACAAAAGAAGCTTTCAAATTAAATTAGAATTATATTCTCACACAATCTTCTTCTTCTTCTTCTTCTTCTTCTTCTTCTTCTTCTTCTTCTTCTTCTCCTTCTTTTTCCCTTGAGACAGGATTTCTCTGTATCCCTGGCTGGCTTGTCCTAGAGCTTGCTCTGTAGACCAGGCTGGCCTCAAAGGCAGAGATCTTCCTTCCTCTGCCTCCCGTGTGCTGGGATTAAAGGCATGTGCCCCACTGCCCGGCTTAAGATCTCTTTTTTAATGCAAGAGAAAAACACAAAAATTTTCTACTAAAATAGATTTTTTAATTCACTTTAATATTTACATGTAAATGCACCCTTACATATCCTGACCTTTAGCCATGACTATGTATTATTAATATCTTAATAATTAGCCAGCCATTCATGGTGGTACACAACTATAAACCCAGCACTTGGAGGTCTCAGGAGTTAAAGGTTACCCTTACTATCGATGTGGTTCAAGGCCAGTCTGGGCTATGTGCGATCTTTTCCAAAAAATAAAAATAGGAGGACGGAGAGATTGTTCAGGGTTAAGACCTCATATTGCTCTTGTAGAGAACCTGAGTTTAATTCCCATATGCATTGGCTCATGACCACCTGCTGTAACTCCAGTTTAATAGAATCCTGTGCCTTCTTCTGAACTTCACCAGCATCTCAATTTATGTGCACACGACCATTCACAGACACACAAATACATAGAATTTTAAAATAACAAAAATAAAAATCTTGGCACTACCAACATCAGTCTAATTTGACCTAGGGCAACTCAACAGGGAGATCACTCCTGTTCCTGAGACTCTAGTTAACAACCCAGGACTAGTAAGGTCGCAGATCTTAGAGAACCTTCAACCACCACTTGACTAAACCAGCGTAATTGCCAAGTGCATTCTAAACACCCATCCTCAGACCCACAGACAAGCGTAGCTCTCATCGCTCCCCAAAGCAGCGGAAGGAGACCATCCCAGAAAGTCACAGCTGGTCAAAACACAAGGGTCAAATGGTGGGTTGCCTAGAGCAGAGAGACAGCTCTCCAACACAAGCCAAAGGACCAGCAAGGCAAAGTGCGATCGCGTGTTCTAGAAATGGCAGGGAAGCTACACCCATGATGCCTCCAAAATACGGCTGCCTGAACAGGAGCTGAGCAATGGCAATATCAACAGACATGCTACTAGGGAAGGGGCCATCTGATGCGGCCCACCCTGGGCAAAGGTCCACAGCGACTAATGTCTGTAAGAGAGGGAGCACTAGTCATTCCCAGGGATGAGCCTCTTACCCGATTATCCAAAACCAAGGGGTCAGCCCTGAAGTCATACACATCCTACCACCCGAAATATTTCAATTATGTGTTTATACATTTGTATGCATGTGTAACAAAGAAAAAGAAGCTGTGAATTTGAAAGGGGATGAGATGGGTACACACAAGGGATTAGAGGGAGACCAGGAAAGAAGGGGAGTAACATAATTATATTTTAATTTTTAATTAATAAACATGACTTTAAAAGTGAAATAAAATAAAGTTTAAAAGAGAAAAAAATCTTAGTCAGAGCCATTGTCTTAAGCAAGTAAAACCAAAACAAAGTCATCTTCTCTTTGGGCCTCAGCAGTACCATTCATAAGGGTTTTTACAGGGTGCCATTCATAAAGGTTTTTACAGGGTGCAACATGCTTTTAAGTTTTTTTACTTGTTGGTCTATATGTATATGTTGTATATATAGCATGTATGTGTATGATATGTAATTTGTATGCATGTGTGTATATGCATGTATATACACATATACACAAACTTGAACAAAATAAGCTATCTATTTCTAATTATTATTTTGATAGGCTCTATTAGATAATCAACTTTATCTGTAGGTTCTGGCCAAGTCTCATTCAATTTCCGGTGGCTTGCTGGTGGTTTGGCCACTTTCACTAAACTTAGAGTAAAGAAGAAGAAACAGGTCCAACTGTGGGGAGAATCAGAGGAGAACCTTTTACTCTTATTCCTATGAGCTTATTAAATCACGTTTTCCATCTTAAAATATGGCTTCAAATGAATATGCTTGGTATTATTTTAGAAGTAATAGCAAGTGTCACTAAGGTACAAAAAGCCCAAATTGTATATTTATTATCTTACCTTCTCCTTCGATTTGGTGGCTATTAAGAGGCTAGAATATGCCCTTGGAATGGGGATTTTTTTCTTAAAAGGCACCAGAAAATGCATTTAGAAACTTAAACAAACTAGCTGGGACCGCATCTTTGTTTGGCAACCTGAGTATTCTCTTCTCTGAGCCCTGTTCGTAGCAACACACAAAGGGCTTCTCTGCAGCCAGGGATAATAGCTGATCCCAAAATCTGGCACTAACACTTAGAAAGATTAATTACCCTATTAAAATCTTAGACATTACTCACAAAATCTTTGTCTAAACCTCACAACAAACGCAACTTCCCTAGTGCCTTCAGCTCGCTACACAATGAAGGTCCTCACCCTCCCCTCCCAATCTGCCCATGCTGTTTCTGGCATCTTCTGCAATACCCAGCTACACTTACACAGTAAGTGTACATGCATGCACATGCTCACACCCTCACAGAACTACAGAGAACCGAGGCTGCTTCCTGATATGCAGGCAGAAGTGGGAGCAAGTTTGGAGCAGACATGGTATCAATCTCCTGCCTCTGAACTGGCTGCTCCAGAGATAAAGTGGCAGGGACAGACACTAGGTGACATGAAGCCTGGTGCCATGTTGAAAACCAGGGTGTGCCTAAGAAGATTCAGACTGCAATCCCCATGCAAATGACTCACTGAATATACTAAGCACAGTATACCCATGTTATACTATACCCATGCTAGCTAAGTTCAACTCGCCATTATCAGTTTCCCCCTGGAGGTTAGCACAGGTGCTTGGACTTCCATTATCACACTAGCTGTCAAGCTACCAAGTGTGGCTTTCCTCCTTAGGGTTGCCTCTGTCTCAGAACTCTTATTACCCATTGGTTCTGGGGCATAGCTCAATGTCATGCTTGCTTAGAGTGAGCAAGACCTTGAATTCCATCCCTAGTATCACATACATACATACACATGCACACACACACACATGCACACACGCACACATGCACACACGCACACATGCACACACACACACATATTCAAATGATTAAGGAAACTAGGGACCAAGCAAAGGGGTTTTTATATAATTTTTTACAGCTAATTCAGGTAGTTAAAGACAAAACTGTTTTAACCTGTGTTCCCTTTATCAATTATATTTCTGTGATATGACATACTTGTGTCATCCCATAGCCTGATCAAGTGTTGTCCTCTAAAGCAGGCTAGAATGCTGATGATAACATATTGATGAAGATAATGACCAAAAGAGGAAGGCTCCGGCCCAGTGTGCATGTAAACCATCAGGTACATGAACCCAGGCTAGCTAAGTTCAAGCTCACATGCCCTATCTGGAAGTTTGGAATGCTCAGAACGACAACAAAAAAAAAAAAAAGGTGTGATGAGATTAAACAAGGCAAGCCCTGGCATGGTGCCTAACACAGTCAGTACCTAACACATGGAACTCAGAAAATATTAGCTATGGGGAAGGGGTCACCATGTAAGAGAAAAGGCTGCTGTCCTAACTAGTCACTTGACTTTAGACTAGCAAGTGGGGCAGCTTTCTTCTTGCAAACTTAATGACAAAGACATACAAGGATCCTAATATGCAATTTTGCTCATAAATTTGGCAGAATCAGAAGATCAAGAGCCCGACAAGCTGGTACACTATGTCCGGTCCCCTAGCGCATCCTGGTTCTAGTTTTAGCTAAGATATCAAATAACTAGAAAGAGAGAAAAGACTTTCATATTTAAACACATGTGCACATGCACGTGTGCACGCACGCACACACACACACACACACACACACGCACACCAGAAGCGTACATATACAGATTTAATTTCCTGGAAAGCCCAAAACTGCTCCGGCATGATTAGCACGTTCAGCAAAAGGGTTCTTTGCCCTTTCAAGTTAGTGGCTGGAGAGTTGGGCTGTCTTGTTTTGTTTTGTTTGTTTTGTTTTTAAACCAAATTAGCCAGGAAAATATGACCCATAAGTGATATAAATAAATCAAGCATGAGGCCATCACTGCCTCTGCATGAACGAAGCTAACATCAACGCTTCAGACAGAAGGACACCGTCACTCTCAGGCAACAGAGCCTTTGGTTTGCTGCTCTCTCACGCAAATGGGCATGCGATTCCAAGCAGGTCCCTGCAAATCTGTCAGCCCCACAGAACTTTTCTCCCTGGGTACAACTGAGATTTATGTGGTGCTTTATGCCATTCAGAGGAAGCAGATTGAGTCTGTCCCAAGGTGTATAAGATTCCCAAGAAAAGACATTTCCAAAGGACTCAACGCAGTCCTGATAGACAGTGCTGAAGTTTTCAAACTTCTCCCTGCAGGATCTGCTCCATGCTACCCCTGCAATATCTCAATGCTGTCTGCTCTACACTTGATAGATTGAAATCTGACCTCCAGTGTGGTTGTGGTAAGGGGTGGGAGATTTAGGGTTTAACTAGATTATGAAAAGCCCTCATGAATGGGATTAGTGTCTTGTAAAATGAGAGAGCTTGTCTGCCTCTTCTTCCATTCAAAGACACAACTAGAAAGCACTAGGCGTGAGGCTGAGAATGACCCCTCAATCGCTACCAAGCCTGCTCACACCTCAGGCTTTGCAGCCCCCAGAATTGTAAGAAGTACATTTCTGTGGTTTATTATGTCCAATCAAAGGCATTGTATTATAGCAAACAACACAGGCAAAGGCAGGAACTTGCTCCAGCACACACTACGCCTGTTCTCGAGGTTGTGGTTTTCCATCGGTCTCGAGCAGGAACTCGACACTGGGAATTAAGACAACGGGAATAATTGCTCCAGAGGGCTCCAAAACCAGAGGGAAAAATAAAACCCCAGCAATGTAAGAAGCAGACGAGAAATTGACATCCAGATCCTCAGAATACACGCTATTCTCTCAAAGACATCCCCATCACCACATGTTAATGCTTTATACAGATAAGCTTGAATTCACATTTTTAATTACAAGGTATAAATAAAAAGCATGTTGTCACAAATCCAGGCCCAAGGTGGTCTGTTTCAGGTCAAAACTATCCTATTAAAATATCGATAAGCCACGCAACAGAAACCAGGAAAGGCTGTGGATCACAGACTATTATTCTAAATAGATTTGCTTTCCACTCACAGGATAGAAACAAGCCCTGTTCTTGCAAAGCAATCTGTTTTAAGGACCTCAAAAATTTATCCTTAGTATCATCAAACATCTCCAACTATAAGGCAAAATGGCTGTCACTGCCTAAAACCAAGTGCAGTCAACGTTTTCCCGAAACAAATCTGGGCAACCTCAGGGAGAAAGAATCCTGAGCATTCGGACTTCACTATTGCTGGTTTTTCCTTCCCGCCTCATGGCCCCTACTGAAGTCTAAGAATCGTGGTAGGAGGAGGACCGTCTCCAGTGCTGCTACTCACTTGGCTTCTGCTTTTGTTTTCTTCTGGTAGCAGAAAGAAGTGTCACTTTAGTCTATGGCATAGCAGCTTTGTCCTTTATCAAATAAATATAAATAAATATGTGCTTTGTATAAAGCTTCAGTGATCTGTTATAAGGGACTGCACTGGACATGACTTGAGCATAGTGGAGAAAATGCAAGGGTGTTCCAAACCTTTAAGAATATATATATATACATATATACTTTTATGGTAAGCACTTTGTGAAGAACTTCAGTTTATAATATTCTCATAGGTGGTATTGCAAACTCTCTACTGGTAATTTAATTCATTTATCAAGTCATTCAATATTATATATTAGAAGTCTTCCATGCACAAACCACTATACAGCCTTTATTTATTCCATATCATAGATATTTTTTTTCTGTTAAAATCTGGCTTTTCTGTGAAAACTTAAGCCCCATCATCGCCACCATGCAGCGCTTTTCCATAACCAGGTAAGAAAGTGACAGTGATAAGTGTAATAGGGTAGATGGTTACAGAAGTGACAGTCCCCGGTGAATCACTTCTCCCGGCACATACTCCTACAGTCATCGCCCACAGGCAGCCTGGATTTGGTCATGTGATTTACTCTGGCCAATGTGATGTCAATCAGAAGCTCAATAAGTATCCATATATGACAACTCGATCTTTAAGAAAATCTGTCTTGAGATCACCATGAAGGCCAGACTGAGAGACCACATAGAAACAGAGGGAAAACCACACAGCCATCCCAGCCAGGCAAAGCCTCAAGCAAAGCCTCCAACTGACCCTTCATTTAGCACGTACTCATCTGTTCAAGACCCACAGAGATCAGCCAAATGTTGAGTTTCTACAGTCTTGTTACAAATAAGTCACAGCCACTTCTAGCCAGTATTCTTTGGGATGATTTGGTTCTTAACAGGAGATTCCTAGATGGTGGCTATGGTGGCTCTAGTGGCTGGTGACATTAAAACTGGAAGCAGAAAATCCAGGCTTCAGGCCTGAACGCTGGTCTCCAGACACATGTTTAACTGACATGCTTAACTAATAACCGTATGATTTAATCAGATCTCATTCCAACATTGAAACGGGAGACCCTTGGGGAGAGATGAAACTACCCTGACTCTAAAGAAAGCTCTCCTGTCTCCTTTGGCCTTCTGGACACAACCCAGGGCAACCATATTAAATCTTCAAAAAAATCATCCCAGCCACTCATCTCTAAGCCGTTAAATCAGAAACGCGTGAGAGGAGAAGGGACTGCAGAGAACAGACAATAAGCAGGTGGGAAATCGGTTTTATTTTCTTTGCCAACACTAACCAACTGATGATGACATCCTGGCCTGCAGGGTTGAGCCAAATGACAAACGGCAGGGAAGGCGCTGCTATCGATTAGCTATGCCTTCCCTGGTCACAGGAGGCAGGCTCCCAGTAACTCACGCACACTTGCCAGCCTAGATTTAATTCAACAATTCCTTGTGGAGAGGAGGAAAGAAAAATTGAGACTGACGGACAAAAGACTTCTCCAAAATTGAGCTGCTGTAGCTAGCTTTTAACTCTAGATCTAATGGTCAGTTTTTGTCATTTACTTCCCTAATTCCTTATAGAGAGGAAGTACTACGCACAGTGGGCATCAGGGAAAATGGCTTGATTTGACAAGTCAACCTTCAAAGTATTAAAATCTCTATTATAATTGTGATATAAAGCTTTTATCCTTTAGAGTAATAATGCCGGCGGATGCATTCAACAGTTCTTCCAAAGCGTGGCAGGATCCTAAGTAGAACCTACATAATTATTTAATCTTCCAGGCATTGTGACTTTGAGAAGCTAAAATTTAGGAATTTAGATAAATTTACTAAGACAAAGCACAGTTAGAAGGCATTAGAAACAGGTTGGATGCAGACGAGACTCAGAACTAAGTATTCCTCCAAACTATTTTCTAGTCTGATCTTCAGAGAAGTTTCCTCTGTGCTGCTGTGGGAATTCATTCTGCCAATAGCTCTGGGGTACCGGCCTTGGGGCATGGCTTCTTGTCTGCAGATATGATCTCTTAAAAGGACACAGACAGAAGCTATGTACTCTCTTGGGCTGTGAAGAATGGATCAGGCGGCATGAAGCAGGGTGTGGTTGGCTCTCAGCTCCTTTGGTCCCAGTTCTGTGACTCTGTTTGCCCCATAGCCCCCTTTTAACAAATTATATTTATTAATGTGACTCTCACTGTACTGTACAGTTGACATAGACACTATCGGAATGTATTCAAATATGACCATGGAGGCCACCGTGAGGGCAATCCCCTTGTATAAATCTCTTCGCTTCCCATGCTTACTGGATGTGACTTCTTACACGCCCATGTCTCCCAAGTGGACAGCTTCTGTGATATTTGTCAACCCTGGGAGCCCACTCCTAATGCATGCATCCCCTCCTGACCTTCTCCAGCGTCTACAGGCTAGGCCACAGAGTAATTCTCGGTCCACATCTCCACCATCTCTTCCCACTCTTTCAAGCAGAGGTCAATGGTGTTACTTTGAAGTCACTGTAGCCAGTATCACCACCCTCTATGGGAAGTGTGGGTGTATATGGGGGAGGTCATGAAGTAAAACTAAGCAGTTTTCCGAGAAAAAGCAGATGATGATTTCAGAACCAACCCAGTCGTTTCCACAGCCCACTGCCCTGGCCCAGATCTTCAGCAGCGAGGAACAACTACATGACACACACAACACAACATGACATGACAAGCCAGGGCAGGTCAGAAGTCATTCCCAGACACTGCTTCTCTATCAGCTTCTATGTCCTTCCCTTTAGGCTCTGCCCAGTTGAGATGCTAAGAAGCATGCAAGGGCCCCCTGGAAAGGCAATCCGTTACGGGGCCCTCCCCTTGTTGCTGCAGCCTCTGCTGCTCCAGGGCCTCTCCCATCCCAGTGCTGAGCTGCTCTCCCCCAGCTCAGACTCCCGCTGCCTCCTCCGAGTGAGACCCCACTTTCCTCAGCCTCGGGTCTTTATTCAGTAAGCAAAATGCCCATTTCCGTGGTATTTTTAATGACTCAAAGAGGCCATAACTTTTTTTTTAACAAGTCAAATAAATAGAGAATCCCAAGACATGTTAGCCCCCTGCATTTCTTGTTCTACACCTGTAATCTCCTTTGTCTACTGGGGTTTGCATAGGTCTCAGGCAGCAAGGGCCATCTAGGGCCAAGCATCCTGCTAAGGCCACAGAAGTTCAGGACACCAGTCCTCACCTTTTCCCCCGTTAGCCAGTGGCTCCAACAACACTTCATTGCTGCCAGAGCCATGATGCCCTGCTGGGTCCCGCCAACCTGTAACATTCAAAAGTTACTTCCCCTTGGCTAGCCTCGCCCTGGTTGGCACTTAGTGCCATGCACTCAGACAGCAAGAATCCTGCTATTGAAGTCCTCATTCCATGTGCTCTCCTCTCCCCCAAAATGTAAGCATGCAAACACAGCCACGCCACAAAGCTGAAGTATTAGGAGATGGTATTTTGTGTGGCATGATAGAAAACTTTTGTCATTATCCCTTTTTAATGACATCATTTTTTAATCCATCCTAGCTGAGAAAGATGAGTTTGAGCACTAAGTAATAAAAACTTGGAGCTAACAGGTGACAATGAGCACAGACCCCGGCTCAGTTGCTTTACTACTTTACATATATGGTTTTTGAGACAGGGTTTCTCTGTAGCTTTGGAGCCTGTCCTGGAACTAGCTCTTGTAGACCAGGCTAGCCTCAGACTCACAGAGATCCACCTGCCTCTGTCTCCCGAGTGCTGGGATTAAAGGCGTGCACCACCACTTCCTGGCGAGAATAATATCTTTAAATTCTCATAACTTCAAGTTAAACACTGTTACCTATGACGAGGGTACAGTGGAAGCCCAAGCAGCTAATTAGCTCACCCAAGGTTGCACAACTACAAATGTTGACATGGTATTGGATCTACAGATCCCAAAAATCAAGCCTAACCACCAGGTTACAGCACATTGTTCTCCTCGTGTTTTTATCCTAGGGCAGAATCTGTCTTTCCAACAAATGTATATTGATCAGACTCTGCATGCTGGGCACTGCCTGCACACAGCTGCAAAACTGAATGAGCTCTGTATCTGGGAATTTATTTCTTATTTGCATATACAGACATTTTAAAGCAAGCCTGTCTATGATATAAATTGTGCAGTGATAAATGCAATGACAATACAGGGGTAGATGCTCTGTAGAAATAAAAGAGGTGATTGTTTAACTCAGTTCTGCACCTTGAGCTGGAATGTGGACCGTTCTCCCCATGCAAGGGGTCAATAGGAGAGAATATGAAAGTTAAGTGACTTCCCAACACCCCACAGCAGGTAAGAGATAAAGTACAGACTTCAACCAAATCTACGGATTTTTTTTTTAGTATGCCATACTTAGTTTGTCTATTAATCTTCAACCCAAAATACACATACAGTAACACTGCCTTTTAACCACAGATAATCCCTGTGTGCTCATTTTTCCTTGTTGGTCCCAATATAAATGATATCATCTAAAACAAAGAAAAGTCAAAAGAAAAAAAAAAGATATCTGAAAAAAATAGAAAAACCCTCTGAACTCATGAATAGAAAATCTTATGTCTCAACACACTGAATCACTTAAGGCCCTGACAGAAACCATATTTGGCAAGGATCCAAGCTCTGGACTAAGCTTCTCCTGAGCTGGGCATTTGGGTAACTAAAATTCCAATTATTGTCCTATGTGGGTCCTTCTCTTACCCCACGTTTAAGTACAGTGATTGACAGCAGCAAGTTCTGATATGTGTTTCATTGTCGGAGTCATGGATTTGGCTTTTACAATTAGAAATATCTCGGATCCAACCCTTCAATTACTAAGAGAAAATATGAGCCAAAAAATCACTACTAACCACATTGACATAACTCTCCACCCCTGCTTTCCCATTTGTTTGGGTAATAAACAAATGAAATTTTGGTTACAAATTGATTTCTCACTTTTGTGCCATGAGACTGGGTTTTGTAACAGGCTGGAACTGCTGTTCCGTGTCTCTGAATTGACAAATATTAATTCAGCTTAAATTCTCCAAGGACTTTTTTAAGAGCATTACCCAATGGGGGAAAATCAACCTGGTCCATGTAACTGATTAAATGTCTTTGTGTTTATTTTCTTCTCATGTCTATTTTTTTAATATTGGTAGGAGAACAGATAACTGGAAATCTCATGTCTCAACACACTGTATCATGTAAAGCCCTAACAGAACTTTTACTTGACACGGATTCAAACTCCGGACTAAGCTTCTCCTGAGCTGGGCAATTTGGGTCATGAAAACTCCAATAACAAATTAATCAGAATGTATTGACTTTGCCAAAGTGTGGGTGATGACTGGGATAACTCTACCCTAGAAATTCTGATCCCATCACTTCAAACCCCATTCAAGGAGCTGAAAGAGGGCTAGAGGTTAAAGTACCTGGTGTGCAAGCAGAAGGGTCTGAGGTTCAGATCCCCAGAACCCACAGACAAACTAGTTAAGGGTATGTACTAGCCCTGGAGGTGAAGACAGAGTCAGGCAGACCTTGGGGCTCACTGATCAGCTGCACTACTAAACCAGGGACTTCTGTGAGGGGTGCTGCTGGGAACTTAATGTGGAGAGCAATAGAAGACACCCAACATCAACCTGGTCTCCTCATGCTCATGTACACATACACACAAGAGAGACAGTGCAGAGATGGGCAAACACGCAGGCAGACAGAGAGGCAGGCAAGAAGACAGACTGGCAGGCAGATAGGCAGACAGACAGACAGACAGACAGACAGACAGACAGGCAGGCAGACAGGCAGGCAGACAGATTGGTAGGCAGGCAGATAGGCAGGCAGGCACGCAGGCAGACAGACAGACAGATGATAGAGGCAGAGATGTAGAAACCTTGCATGCTGTTTCGTATCGCTGGGGACTTGTCAATGGTTCATGTTTTATCTTGACATCCATGGCTCTGGTTCACCATCAAAATCCTTGTGTCTCTTCTTGTGGGTCTCTCCTCATATCTCACAATAGAGGTACCTTCCTAACCAGGAGTCTGACTCTGAAAATATTTAACTTTTCCATCATGTGTAACTAAGCTGCTTACATTCAATGCCATATCAGGGATCCACTTCATAACTATTCTTATAAAAATATTCTGATTATAAAAATTATACATATTGATTATAGAAAGTGTTTGTCCAGAAAGAAAACTCACCTGGAGTCTCGCTTCCAACATGTACTTACTAGTTCACAGTTTAGCACATTGTCTGTAGAGTTTCTTATTCTTCGGTATATTTCCACAGATATGAGGTCATCATGGTATGTGATCTCATGTTCTCATCTTGATACTTCATACCATATGTGGCGCATCCTCTCATAAGCAAGATTAATAATAGTAATATCTACATAGTAATCTATGTTGTATGCTAGCTCAGATAACATCTATTGTTTATTGCTTAAAAATTACACATAACCAAGTTAACCCTGATTTATTCAGTATGTCTTCTCTGACAAAAATGTGTATACGTGTGTTGAAAAGATGTACAAATAGCAAACTGAAGGCAACCTAGGAAGTAACCACATGATTTTTCAGATGGAGGCATTATTTGTTTAGTGCTAGAGATACATCTGGAGAGTTCAGCATTAGGCAATCTGATCTCCCTGCAAACATAATAAGCTTAGATGATGTCAGTCCAGCACTCAGTATGGCCACTTGATGGAGTTAAGGGATATGAAAAGGGTTGGGGTGATAGCTCATTTGATAATGTGTTGGCCTTGCAGTTGAGAGAGCCTGACTTCACTCATCAGAACCCAGTCCAGTGTCCTGTGCCCCAGCATTGGGGAGGTAGAGACAGAAGGACTCCTGAGGTCCATCGACCTGCCAGTTCAGCCGAAACTAGTGATAGAAGCTGCCTCTAAATCAATAATAATAATAATAAATAGTAGATGCCACCTGAGAGCAACCCTTGAGGTTGTTATGTGATCTTCAATGCACATATGTGTAGACACGTGTTTGTATACACACACATACATACACGTGAGCATATGCACACACACAAAGAGACACACATACACACTAAAAGAAATGGAGTGAGCACAAAACCATGAGGCTTCCATTAGAATAATGGGCACGCTGCTTTACAGTCCACTTTCTATATGCAAAGCAGGACCTTCTGAAACAAAGGTTAACGTGTAGTGTGCTGCAATAATTACATAAACCAATAACATTTATTGCCATCTCCATGTATTGCATGCTGTCCATAGTTGCACAAGTTTTGCCTCTGTGCACCTGACCACACAGCACTGATGGCCGGCAACATCACCACACACACATGTGGAATGTGTTATTGATGGCTGACGTCACTAGGTGATAGAAATGTTTTGACCTCGTTGTGAACTTACGGGACCACCATACATTTTGTCACTGCCTTGAAACGTTACCATGTGAGACAAGACTGTGATTTGCAAAGCCTAAATGGAAAACAGTTTTGAAATGATGGAGACTAAGCAAGGCTTAAAAGACAATAAAATCAATCCAGATGTAAAGCTGGGAACAGAGTGACATTCGGCTCTATACAATAGAGGTCACAAGTGAGCATGGAGGATTCTGAGAGCAGAGGAAGCCAGACAGTGTTCTTTCTGATGGTGCACGGTAAGGACTGACAGACAGTCCAGGCTGTATGGTCTCCGTTCTACCTACTGGACATGCTGTAGATGATTGCATGTGTGAGCACAGAATTCCTGCAGGTTGAGGCAATGTAAATGGTGCCCTTTTACTCCGCTAATCGATCTTGCCTCCCAAATACATGGTTCTAATTACTAGCTCCAAACTATACTCATTAAAAGGCCAAAGACCCCTTGTTTCTTATCTTTCCAAGATTTTTCTGAAGAGATTAATCTGCTGCCACACACATCACGTGTGTCTTAGTTAGGGTTCTCTTGCTGGGAAGAGACACTATGAACAAGGCAACTCTTATAAAGGAAAACATTTAGTTGGGGCTGGCTTACAGTTTCAGAGGTTCAGTCCATTATCATCATGGCGGGGCATGGCAGCGAGCAGGTAGACATGGTGCTGGAGAAGACACTGAGAGTTCTACATCTTGATCAGCAGGCGGCAGAGGCAACTGTGTCACTGGGCATAGCTTGCATAGGAGATCTCAAAGCTTACCCCAAGAGTGACGCACTTCTTCCAACAAGGCCACACCTCCTAAAAGTGCCATTCCCTATGGGGGCCATTTTCTTTCAGATGACTATAACATATTTTCATAAATCAGTGGCATCCTGCTAATGAGTCTGGGTTTCAAAGTCAGGACTAACATAAAACACTAAGGTGCAACCGTGTCTGAAAATGATCATTCTACCACTTTCAAGATTCCAGTCTGATATCCCTGTGTAAACCCCGGGTTCCCTTACAGCTACTGGGACAATAAGGGCTATAGACCAACATTCCTAGAATGGTAGAGAAGAAATTCAAACGCCATCCAAAAGCTAAACCGGAAGTTTAACAAAAGGAAATGTGCAGATCTCAGCACCATAGCTTCGCCACACTCAATACTGTCCCTGCTGTCTTGTGAAGCAACTGAAAGGATTCAGAATCTAGAGCTGCCCCTGGCATCCTGAAGGACTCAGAAGGAAATAGACCAGGCTTAGCTGGCAGTGGTGGTGTATGCCTTTAATCCCAGCACTCAGGAGGCAGAGGCGGATGGATTTCTGTGAGTTTGAAGCCAGCCTGGTCTACAAAGGAAGAATAAACCTGGCTTAACATAAGATTTCACATATGACATTGTGTGGTGCACTGGAGGCAGACACTCAAGAAAGCCGGTGTGGGACTACACAAAGAGGAATCTGAGCCAGGAAATTCTGAGTCTCCAGGTTTCTCCCGCTGTGTGCCCACCCTGAACAGCGGCATGGCAGGTCAGTTTTGCATGGCTCTCCGCTATGTCACAACTAGTCACCAAATTCCCAAGAGGACCGTGATCAGCCAATGACTCTGATATGTTGTTTCTTCTTCCAGAAGTCTCCTTAGTATCCAGAAGTCAGAAAGCCAACAACGGACTTGGAGAGGATACAATGGCTGCCTCATTACAGAGTCCCTGCCCCTGATCAGTCCCAGCATCTTCCTGAGAACCAATCACAAAACGGACAAAGCAAAGAGGGGTTTGCACCCTTCTCAGCGCTCTTCCCACTCACCCCCCCCCACCCCGCTTTCTTCCATTTCTCCCAGCCCTCGTGTGAATCTCAGACCCCACAGAGAGCTGTCCCCAAAGGCTCTCGTGTTGACCATAAACCTGAGACTTTGTCCAAAAGCAAAAGAAAATCACACACACATGCACGCATACGCATGCATGTGCACTTACGCACATATGCACACACATACACACACACATGCATGCACACATATTCGCTTACACACAGATGCATGTGCAAGCGCACGCACACACACATATTGGAGACTACGAGAAAATACCTGTGCTTTTTCTGGATTTTTTTTTTAGTAGAAGAGGTTGCTTAACTAATGAATTTGTGGTTCTTCTCTTTGCTGTCAGGACACTTCCTCAGAGGTACCATCGCTTTGGTCTTTAAAGTTTCTTTGCCAGACCCGCTCTCCATGCCCTCCTTCCACACTTTTGAATTCTCCTCTGACCTCTCCTGGACTAAATAGTCCTAAGGGTCCCCAAGGCTGCCCCCTACTGGCATGGCGAGAGGGTTGGGGACCTCAGCCATGACCCGAGGACATACAGACAGACCTGATGGCTGAGGCTGGTTATCTACTCTGGAGAGGAGGCAGGAAGGGTTGGCCCCTTCTTGGGGACAGCTGTTTCAAACTTAGCAGGCAGCTGGCACCAGCCCCCTTGTTTGAAGCCAGGGCAAAGAACAATGATTCCGGCGTCCTCCGCAGCCGTCACCAGATCCATCTCGCATCTCCTTCCGGCCCACACTGCTGCTATCACTGTGATTATGAAGGCAGCAGTTGTGCGGTAATTAGGGTCCTCCTGGGCCAGCCAATCTCAATAGAGCAGGATGCCAGCTGTTCCAGCGCCAGAAACATCTCGGTGGCACCCGGCCCTCCTCGGCACTCTCCCTCTCTCCACACTCTTGCCTGTCTTTCTCTGGTGTCACTCAAAACAGGTGACCACGAAGGCCACTTCCCTTCTGTTCCGGAGCCAAGGCATTTACTTTCCTGGCTCACTGGGAGCCATCCCAGCTCAAGACCTGCCGGAAAGGGATGAGTAACCAGTTACCCTCAGCAACCCCGTGGTGGGAGGTGGGTCCTACGGATTATCTCAGCAAGCTGAGTTTTAATTCTCTCTTTATCAGCGCTAATGCTCACGTAGTGCCAGTGATTCCTCTTGCCCAATAGGCCCTTTAAATGTCACCTTTCTCCCAACAGCCATGATCGTGGGGTCTTTTAAAACTATAAACTGTCAGCTCCAGGTTCAGACAAGATAACTCATTTGACTTCTTGATAATAGGAGGACAGTCATCTGTGGGAAGGAACTCTCTGAGGTGCCCAGATTTTTCCCCCTCTTTTGTTTCCGTTTTCCTTCCCTTCTACTTTCTGGGAGCTTGAAAAAGAACAGTAAGAGGGAGATGCCAAAAATGCTCTTCCACCTGTTTGTTGAATGAGAATAAGAGAGCTCCCCTAGCACGAAAGAAGGTGTCCCCCCTTTGTTCTCTGGTCCCAGAAATCAGGAGAGAAGCAGCCTTCTCCAGTCTCCCTGAGGGAAACCAGGAGAAAGGCACAGCCTGAGCAAACTGATCCTAAGACTCCATCCCACCCCTAAGCTAGAACTTAGAAAATAGTCATTCTGACCACTTTCTGAGTCCTGGTCTGACATCCACATGCAAAGCCCAGGTTCCCTTACACCTCATACAGACATGGAAGACCCTGATTTAAACCATGGTTCAACATTTAGGATAGATTTTAAAAAGCTGTTGTTTTAAACCTCATTCCCCTCCCTGTGACTCAAAATAAGGACATTGTGAGAAAGCGGTTCTAAACCCTGCTTTTCTGGCTCCCTGGGGCAATCCCACCCAGTTCCGGGACTTTCCCCTCCAGAAAGAAAAGGGGACTTTTGATAGAAGTGAAACATAGTGGAGGGTGGAGTCAGAGAATTCTCAGTCGCTTCCCAGGGTCTCCCCAAGTGCCTAAGGCATCACTTTCATCCCCGGTAGATACAGCCAAGGAGTCTCTGGGAAGGCAGTGGTACCAAAAACAAGCCACAAAGAAAAGGCTTGATTGTAGTGAACTGAAAAAAATGGCCATTTTAATTGCTATCTGCCTGCAGGCTGTGCCTCCCCTCCCTAACTAAGGAAGTACCAGCTGGCCCTTGCTAAAGAGCTCCCACACACCAAAGACCAGAGCACACCAGTCACAGGACACCTCGCATCCTCCTGGCCCTCAGCCTAGGCAGCTTGGTGTATGACAAATTGGCACAGCCAGAGGAGGATACTGGGGCATTATCAAGCCCAGAAGAAGAGCTGTGGCTGGTGACCACATCACCATGACTGATCAGCCAGAGTGAAGTCACGCGTAAGATTTATCCAGGGGACCAGGTGGGTGATGCTGTATCTCAGACTTATGTAGGAACAGCACAAGAAGGGGCCTGTCTCAGCCTCTGGTGGTGGAACATACAGATAGATCTCCAGAGAGGTAAGGGAAGAAACGGTGCATTAGGCGATAGAAAAGGCATGACATAGCATGTAATAAGAGACCGAAAGAACGTTGGCCTGGTGACTTCATTTGCTATAGGAGAACCGTTCATTTCAATCATGAAAACCGAGAGTATTTTCAAATAACAAAAATGTGAGCTGCAAACATGGGGTGTGAGTTAATGGTAGAGTCATCACCAGCACGCCAAAGGCCCGGGTAGAGTCATCAGCCAGCACGCCAAAGGCCCGGGTAGAGTCATCAGCCAGCACGCCAAAGGCCCTGGTAGAGTCATCAGCCAGCACGCCAAAGGCCCTGGCTTCCTTCCTCCGTGCTGCAAAAGAAATGAACTGACTGAGACTAACAATGAACCTTGCCCTCGTCAACCCTGGCTTGAAGATGGCATTAAACCCTAGGTTGATGGGAGGATTCTCGCCATAACATAACATTCAGTCTCTCATAATGTAGCAAACGAGTAGCTCCACCACTGCTTCTGTGTCTGGAAGCCCTTCATAAATAATTGTCCCTGTGTTTAGTATCAAATAGAGAGTGAATTCTCACCAGTCTCCCCAGAATCACAATCAATAACATATCTCCTGAGACAGGTCAGGGAACCCTGATGGCTCTTCGAGCTGATGAGGGAGGGGGACTTGATCAGGGGAGGGGGAGGGAAATGGGAGGCGGTGGCGGGGAGGAGGCAAAAATCATTAATAAATAAATAAAATTTAAAAAAAAAGAAAAAAAGAAAATGTATATATTAACAGTAAAAAAAAAAAAAAAAAAAAAAAAATGTCTCCTGAGGAAAGACTTTGCCCAGCTGTGGAGCTTAGGTAGAGTCTGATCAATGCATTGATCCCAAAAAGGTCCCAGCCTTACTCAATCTTGTCAAATATCTCACTCTTGCCTCACTCTTGCTCAATAGACCCTAACTGGAATTTACCCTTTCTGAGGTCACGCTGGGGTGGAGGCAGATTGACATGGGTACTAGCTCAGACCTTCATGGTCCCACGTATGAGTTTAAGATAGAATATATAATCCCCCACCTCGTTTCTCCCTTCTTCTTTTTTCCCTTCTCATCCCAGCTTGCTCCTGCTATTGCATTAAATTAATAGATGGTCATTTTTATGAACACAAATGTACTCCAAGCTTTCAACATCTTGCTAGAAACTACCGTGACTCCAGGATTCAAATGCAGCATATTAATAATCCCTTTAGACTCATAAAGAGCATATTGGAACCAGCGCTGGAGGAATCAAGTATGTAGTCTTGCCAAACAAAGATGCAAATCTGTTACTAGGATTGCTGTGGTAGATTTTGGTTTTTCCACACTGTTCTTTCCGTTGCTGTGATAAAACACCATGGCCAAAAGCAACTTCAGAAGAATAGGGTTTTGTTTTTGTTTTTGTTTTTTTTAACCCGCCAGTGTATAGTCATCAGGAAGAGAAGTCCAGACAGGAACTTAAGGCAGGAATCTCAAGGCAGGAATTGAAGCAGAAGCATGGAGAAATGGTGCTTACCAGCTTGCTCAGCCTGCTTTTACAAAGCACCTAGGACCATCTGGCTCAGTGGTTGATGCTGTTCCCAGTTGACTGGGCCCTCTCACATCAATCATCAATCAAGAAAATGCTCTTGCCTGCAGACACTCTGAGGGGACCATTTTCTCAATCAAGCATCCTCTTCTCAGGTAACTCAAGCTTGTATTGAGCTGACAAAAAGCTAACCAGGGCACACACTCTTCTTGTAAAGTAAGAAGTATCAAGTTAAGTCTGGCACCTTCAATCCTGTCTTTATGTACTCCCCACCCACAATTCCTTCTGTGACTCAGTCAAAAGCAAGATAGAAACCACGTATTCGTGAGAGTTTCGTCTTCTATAAGAATTCTTGTCTGTGTGTAAATCTTCCGTTGTGTGTGCGTCCTTATTCATTTTTTTTTATTTAGGAATCCTTTCTTGAATTTGGTAGTTAGAGCTATTTCTAAGTTCAGTACTCTTGATCCCACCGCAAATGGTACAGAATGGCCTCAGACCAGCAGACCTGAGATCAAATCTTCCTTCACCTGTAGCAAGGTTGGTGTTAGGGGCAACGGAGAGAGATAAGTGGTTCAAGTACTTGATGCTCAGACATGAGGAACTAAAACTGGACCCCCTGCACCCACATAAGAGCTGGGCACACTAACACCTATTTGGCTTTCAACTCTAGCATGATAGAAAGGATCCCCGGAGCTCATTGGCCAACCATCTAAGACACTTAACCAATGAGCTCTAGGTTCAGTGAGTGACGATACCTCAAACAAACAAACAAAAAAAGATAGACTATGTTCATCTATGTTCATATAAAATCCCTAATTAAACCCAGTGGGTCACACACACACACACAGGAGATTCAAAAGTGGGATGGGGAGGGGGTTTGTTGGAAGGTTTCAGTCAGGGAGGGAGGAGGTTGAGAGAGGATAATAGGAAGTGAGATGGGTAAAGTTTGTCAGATATATTATGAAACTGTCAACGAGTAAAAACAAATATAAACAATGTTTTCCATAAAAGTCATTGTTTAATCGAATGCTGCTGCGCACCGCGCCCCCGTGTCTGCGCTCTGTGCGCTGGCACCCAGTTTGCGAGCTTCGGGCAAGGGGCTGGAGGTTAAAATACACAGACACACACAGACAGAGAGACAGCGACACGGGTCATCCTTGAATTCCCCAAGAATGCCCCCTTTATTGTGTTCAGGGGCAGATTCTATAGAGATAGCCACGCCCCAACCAAACCCACCAGAAACCACTCTCCTGCCATCAGGAACTCCTGAAGGTCCCGTGCTCAGAGCAGCTGTAGGCACTCAGATCAGGGGATTATAAGAAATACAGGATCTGGGGTCTCACTGCTCCCAACAGAATGCCTTTTGGTAACGTTATTCGCTTAGAAGACACCCCCTTTTCCCAAGAGGGGGTTCTGTATGCATATTTATTAGGGAGGTGCTTACAATGAGAAAGAAGGGGTAATGTTTATTTTAGAAGATTTTGTTTCCATTAAGTTCAAAACTATGTTCAGGAGTCTAACCGTGAGCTGAACAGGGATGGCACCAACAAATGTGCTAATGAGGAAGGGGCGAGCCCAAGAACTGCAGGAATGCTTCTGCGGGAGTGCTGAGAGCCTGAGAGCAGAGAAATCGTCTCCCCCAGGGAAGAGCACACCAACTGGCTATCCGATACCAAGTGGTCAGCCCTGAAAACATCCACACAGATAACATTAGACAGACTGAGCAGGTTGTGTTTATGTATTCAGTAATATGTGTGTGTAATATTATATGTGTGTTTTATGTAATATGTTTTATATATTATGTTTCTATATAGTATATAAAACAGTACGTTGGGAAAAATGTGGTCAGACACTTGGAGCATCGAAACTACGTCCCGTTCTTCATGGCTGTCCCTCTATGACAAAAGAGCTATACACCAGACATTTCTGTCAATCACTGGCTCTGAGAACGTGGCTGACAACAGGAACTCTGTAGCCCAAGGTCAGGTTCCTTAACCGGTAAAAGTTCAGTTAAGGCGACTAGATCAAGGATTTGGGGTGGGAAGAATTCAGAAACCTGGACTAGTCAGAACTCTATCCCATGAAATCGTTACAAAGATTTAATAACTGAACACAAAAGAGGGACCTGTGTAGTGAGAACCCCCGCATACCCGCGCGCAAAGCAGGCTAGAAGAATGGCTTTTATCTCTCCCGCCCATTTAGTCATTCAGCTAAAAGTGCACTCTCCTTACTGAAGTTTGTGAAAAATGAAGAAATAATCCGCATGTCCTAACCCCAGGGAACAAAAAAGGCAGGTTCGTCCTCTGCGTTTCTGCTATCTCAAAAAGCTATAGAAGGTCCATCCACCGCGGGAGACCTGGGCGCCTGTCTGGACCCTCGAAGGCGGCTCCTGGCTGATTCCATGTAGTTGCACTCCCTCTGGTGGTGAAAGTAGAGATGGCACCTCTCTAGTTCAACCTGAATCTCACTGGGGAAGGGCACCGAGTGTTTTGCCCCACCTCTAAAGTTCTGCCTGTCTGGTTCAATGCTAAGTTTTAAAACAAGATGTCTGAAAAGGCTCCCTCTTAATTAGGACATCTTGCTTGTTTGCAATGTTCGTGGCACTTACAAAAGACCATATGTCTTTGAGACGCTCCTTGGCAGGACTTCTCCAGTGTTTACCAAATCTATTTTGTGTGCCATGCTAATAATAGTACAGCAGGTCCCCAGGCGGAGCGAGAGGACTGAGGGCTTCTTGTTTCTGTTGGTACTCAGTATTCTGCCCTCGGAATATGAAAGGCCTCTTAGTTCTTGAGTGAGGACTGAACCAAGCCTTAAAGTTTCCCAAATGCTGTTATTTTGGGAAACATTTATTTCAAGGGCTAAACTGTAATCGTTTGGCAAATCAACATTGGGCAATGCTCTTCCCTTTGCTACAAACCAGGCTCTAAACTAATGCTCTTAAATTCACACATGAAGAACGAAGCCATTTAACGATCATACCTATAACTCTGTCCCACGAGCCATACTCTTTTTTTTTAGTTTAGAAAAGAACCAAAGAGGCAGTTGGGTGGGTGGTGCAGGCCTCAACCCCAGTACTTGGGAGGCTGAGGTAAAAGATCCTGCATATCAGGGCAATCAGCTACACGGGGAGTTCCAGCTTGGGTTGCATAGCAAAATGGTGGTGGGGGTGAGTTGGGGGAGCGAACTCTTACTTTAGAAAGCAAAATTGATTCTCGGTACCTATCCACAACTGGTCCAAGACCACAAAGCACACAGTCCATCTTGACAGTATTGTGTGAAATCAAAGTGAAGGGGCATGCCTACACACTCACATGGCCAATGGAAATAGATACTAAGCAGTCATCTTGTTTTGCTTGCTGTTGTGGCAGCAAAAAGCATGTGCAGGAAATTATCTTTCCATTCCTCTGGTCTAGTTTTGTTGTCCTGGAGACACAGCGCTGTCTGTCACATCAGTACAAAGTTCTGTGACCATTTTTAAAAATTTACAAATTAGGGCCTGGAGAGATGGCTCAGAGGTTCCGAGTTCAATTCCCAGCAACCACAAGATGGTTCACAACCATCTATAATGAGATCTGGTGCCCTCTTCTGGCATGTAGGCACACATGCAGGCAGAACATTATATACATCCACACAATCATACATCATACATACATACATACAAACAAATTAAGCAGTAAGTTCCTATATATAGTCCTCATCCAGTGAGTAATTTAACTTGAATGACTTTTGAAAGGCAGACAGCTCAGACATGTTTTATGTGCAGACCACGTGTCAGGCAGCAAATAGTCCTTTTTAGAAACAATTTTTTACTTATGTGTATGTATGTATGTTTGAGTATACTAGAGCTCCAAGTGTTCTTGACAGCTGGGCGTCTCCCCAGTCTCAGGTCCTTCCTGTTTGTTATGTAGCTGAAGGCTTTGAGGGTTTTTCTTTTCTTCAAAGCAGTAACTTGGTAGTTATGAGTGGTACATGCCTTCACGGCAGCCTGTTCTATGGATTGGGAAAGACAGTCAATGTGTTCTCCTCCCTACCTGGGAAATAATGACAACAGAGAAGCCATTTATAAAGAACTTAGAAGTGGCTCACAGTAGTATGAAATTACCAGTGATAAAAACTAGCCTGAGGGTCAGAGAGAGAGAGATAAGGTCATGTGTGTAGAGCACACCTCAAGCCTGATGACCTGAGTTCAGATCCCCAAGACCCACAGAAAAAGCTGGAAGCAATCGTGAACACATTGGCAATCCCAATATACCCCAACCAGAAGAGAAGATGAAGACAAGGGAATCGGCAGCAGCCTGCAGGTCAGTTTGCCTGGTGTAGGAGGCAGCAAACAAACAGCAAAAGGCCCTGTCGCCATGGAGCAAGGGCCAATGCCCGAGCTTGTCTTCTGACTTCCGTATGCTCACCACACTCACGCACACATATAAAAAATAAATGATTATTTACTTTAAAGGGAAAAATACATCCACAGCCTAACATGAGCAAGTCGGTGTTCTAAATACTCATCTATTTCAGACAGTAAATTTATAATATAACTAACATGGCCAACTGCCCCTACAGAACAGGGGCACCTCTTCTTTAGTCATAGTATGTCTCCTCTTCTATTTCTTCAGTAATTTCTCTTTCACGGTCTCTCTGCCATTCAACCATGTTTTGAGTCTTCAGTAGCTTCCCTGGTTTCTTCCTTGACAGCCTTTAGAAGGAGCTATGTTTTAATCCCCGAATTTCCTCATCATAAATAACTTTATTATGTGCAGTGGGTGGCTTTGCTGAACAGAATTAGTTTCTTTATATCTAAATTTACTTCTGAAGCTTAATTTATCAATAGGAAGGCTGTGCACCATAAAGAGCCTTTATTTCCCAAAGAGGGAAGCAGAATTCTGTTGGGGAGTTATAGAAAGCACAATTAAATTTAACTCCAAGACTGTGGAACTGTTTCCTTCGGCTCTAAAAGCATCGGGGAGTGAATGAATGAGTGAGGGGTGAAAACATACTCCGGGAACGTTCTCTGATGAATATGTACAACACGAAAAGCCACATCGATGATGTGACAGTGGCAGCAAGCCAACTCCTAAGGGGCAGGACCATAGCTCCAGAAAGTTTGAACTGGAGCCATACTTAGGGAGGTGATATAGCCTACACACCTATTCCCAGGTGATGGAGGAAGGTCATTGGTTAATTAAAGAAGCTGCTTGCCCTGATAGGTTAAAACGTAGGTGGGAGGAGTAAACAGAACAGAACACTGGGAGGAAGAGGAAGTGAGCTCAGACTCGACAGCTCTCCTCTCGGGGGCAGAGGCCTCAGAGAGACACGATGCTCCACTCTTGCAGGCAGAGGCGAGAGCTCTGCTCTCTGAGGCGCATGTGATGAAGCTCTGACCCAGGATGGACATAGGCTAGAATCTCCCTGGTAAGCCACCTTGTGGGCTACAGCAGATTATTAGAGATGGGCTAGTCCAGGTGCGAGAGTTAGCCTAAAAGAGGCTAGATAGAAATGGGCCAAGCAGTGCTTAAAAGAATACAGTGTCCGTGTAATTATTCGGGTAAAGCTAGCCTTGCGGGCAGCAGGGTGCTGGGGACGCAGCCCCGCAGCTCCCTATTATAACACCCAGGGCTGACATGCTTTCCATAAAATAATTGGCCACACACACACTGAGCTTATATTTTAATCAGTTCACCAAATCCTTCATTATGATTTCCCACCCCTGAAGTACAGGCACACTCCTACAAACATGCTTGTAATTCTTCACCCTAGCCGTTTTAATGGTTTGTGTGCCCTGCCTTAGGAATGAGGAAAATGGTTTTACAATATAGTTGGCAGTGTTGCATAATTTTGAGATCCAGGTTAATAGCTCAAGGTAGGGGATACTCTAATAAACAAATTATTTCTTCACAATATGTGCTCATGACTTCAATCAGTGAACCCTTCTGAGTGCTCCTAAGAGAGTTCTTGGCAGAAGGACTGTGAGGAGGCCAAGTCCTGCCTCTCACAGTGCTAAGTGCCCACATCTAGTAAATCAACATTCCAGGTATGTCCCAGGGCAATGTGCTCCAGGGCACAGAGACGACCACCATGGGCAAGTCAAGGGACAGTTACGTAGTGCAAAGAAGAGGTGTGGTTCCAGTGGTAAGAACTCAGAGGGAGAGCTGGGGAGACTGCTCTGATGTGACCCTCTCTGTGCTGTGAGTATGTTTTATTACCATTGGTTAATAAAGAAGCTGCTTTGGCCTATGGTAAGGCAGAATATAGCTAGGTGGTAAATCCAGGCAGAGACAGAGGAAGAAAGAAGGTAGAGACGGGGAGACGGCAGCAGCCGCCAGAGGAGTAAGATGCCAGAGCATTCCGTTAAGTCATGAAGCACATGACAATACACAAATTATTATAAATGGGTTAATTTATATGTAGAGCTAGCCAGTAATAAGTCTGAGCCATTGGCCAAGCAATTGTAATTACTATTAAGCCTCTGAATGATTATTTCATAAGCTGCTGCAGAAACCAGTGGGCAGGAGAGAAACTGGTCCTGTGGGACCGGACGAGACAGAGAAATGACTTTCAGCTACACTGCTCAGTTGATAAAGTGCTTGCCACACAAGATTAAGGACCTGAGTTTGCTTTCCCAAAACCTACATTACAAAGCCAATGCTGGGGACACGGAGACAGGAAGACCCTGGTGGCTTACCTGTCAACCAGTTCGATCTAATCAACAAGCTTCAGGTTCAGTGAGAGATCCTGTCTCAAACATAAGGTGGAAAGCAACTGAGAAGGACACCCAGTATCAACCTCCAGCCTCTACACACACATATACACATACGAACATGTACCTACACACATGTATGCCCGCAGACACAAAAAGAATCCAAAAGGACTTCGTGGAGAACGTGAAACACGGCGTGATAGTTTTTCTGTGTTTTTGACAGCTTCATATGTACATAAGTACACATAGATGTAATTTTAGACACAAAGACACAATCTGAAAGAATTTCTAGGTAGAATTAACCATGAAAGCAAGGGCTATAGGGAAAAATCAAGATCCAGACAGAAAAGTAAGTTTTACTTGAAAGGGAGTGCCAGGAAAAAACTAAGGACAATGGCACGGGGTTTTGATCCTACGTAATGTGCTGGCTTTGTGGGAGCCTAGCCAGTTTGGATGTTCACCTTCCTAAATATGGATGGTGGGGGGAGGACCTAGGACTTACCACAGGGCAGGGAACCCTGACTGCCCATT
>NC_022018.1:50994738-50998750 GCF_000317375.1 Microtus ochrogaster | reverse complement strand
AAAATTAAAAAAAGAAAAGAAAAAACTAGAAAAAGGAGAGAACTACTTTGGAGTCAGGCTGCATTGTTCTACTTTAATCCAAGTCTAGGAGGATTCTGTGCATGCAACAGAACTTTAGATCGTTCTAGAAGCTACAGGAAGAATGGGGGAAAGGAACCTTTTCAGACCGGTAAAATGAAAGTTCTGGGCATGTCACAAAATGTGCCCGAGAGTCCTTCGATGTCTCTTGGGAGGAGCAGCTACTGGCATCACCCTGAACTCTAAGGAAGTAGGTTTGGCACCACCCTGAACTTTAAGGAAGTAGGTTGGATGTAAGTGTTCTTTATGGGGAGCTTTTCACTCTGTCTCCAAATGATTGAGACTTCATTTGTTGTTGAGGCACAAAGTCGAGATTGAATTCTCCTTCCAGTCTTCTATAATTACAGTGAAGGGCCTGTTTGATAAGGACATAGATTACAATTTTGAATAAACAAGCCCAACGGTTGGCAAGACTGGGACAACATCCTGCATAAATCAAGTAGATACAAGGCAATATTTGAATAAATGTTGTCTCTTCTTCCTAATTTTTTCACTTGATTGCCCTAGAGATTTAGCATAGAGAACCAACCAAAAATAAGGAAATAAACTATTCTGATATGTAAATACAATGAAATACTTAGAAATTAGGTGAATTCTTGGTTAAGAATCAGTCCTGATGCCCTTCTTTCTAAAAAAAAAAAAACACAATAAGTTCTCAGACCTCAGAGGATTTTTTTAAAAAATTAATATAATGGAAAGTGAAAGCCTGACCAGGGAGGCCCCAAGGCCAATGTGTCTTTCACGCAGCTCCATCCATGGTCACTCTTTATCTAAAGTTTGTATTGTATTGAGTTCAACTCTGTTGTGTTCTGGAATCCTGTGATGAGGAACTAGAGAGATTTCCTCTACAACTACAATTCCCAGCTACCTCTGTTTTTGTTTCCAGCCTCAACACTCATTCATAAAATGCACAGCTACTGTGTCCCTAACATTCACTCATGAGCTGCATAGCTGCAGAGCCCCTGCTTGGTACTCAATGCACTAGGTCACAGTGCGTCTATTATTCTAGCCTCTCAGAATTCTGCAGGTATTGCTACTGGTATAGTTGATAATTTCACTTAAAAGGGATTAGAGAAGGTGACAAGTCATTCCATATTTTATTGTGAGGAGCATCTAATTTTGGTAGCCATGGGATGAAAGTGAGACAGGGGAACACTTATATAACCACGAGAGGGAGGTGTCCATACAGTCACAGATATCAATTCTAAGCATTAAATTTAGCCCCATCTGGCTTCAAACAAGTAATTAATTCTTAGAAGACTCAATTAAAGCACTTTTCTTATTATGTATTTATATTCAAAACATCAGCATGTGATTCAGGAGAATTCTAAGCTGGCCTACATTATCTACCATCAAGATAGGCTATAGAACAAGTTCTGACCAAGCCGAATGCAAAATACAGACTTGTCGGCAAGGTGTTTTATTTTGTTCATCATTATATAAAACCACATCAGAATTCTGAGTTAGCACATCTTATCAACTGAGCCATATCCCTAGCCCCTACTAAGTATTTATAAAGTTACTTCTGGTGTATTATTAACAAATCGCTGGCCAGTTATATCTCTTCATCTATAAACACCCAAGTAAAAACTGCTTCTTCTGGGGGTAGAAACTGAAATAAACTGCGGGTCCTCTGTCATTCCCCTCTGTGACATTACAGCGTGCACTCATCTACCCATGATTGTTAGTAAATTCAAACTCTCTGCTGTGGAGAATGTTCTGGAAATCTGGTTCTCAGGGGCTCCGCTGAACCAAAAGAATCAACAAAAACAAAATCCCTGAACAATCCCAATGGTTTTTTTATGTTTGTTTCCAAAAGACAAAAATCAATAATTAGATAAAAATCCCCCCAAAAGGAGCAGTATGAGTAGATACAATTGGCCCGTGATTTGCTAATAATACACCAGAAGTAACTTTACAGACACTGAGTGGGGCTAGGGAGATGGCTCCATTCGTAAGATGCTCGCTGCACAAACATGAGGACCCGAGTTTGACCTGCAGAACCCACATGAGAAGGAGGAGGAGAATTAGTCTTTGCTCAGGTGTGCTGGCACACTCTGTGATCTCAAAGGTGAGGAAGTAGGAACAGGATGCTCCCTCTGATGCATGAGCCAGTCCGTCTAGCCTCATCTTCAGGCTCTTAGCCAGTGAAAGACCTGATCTCAAAACTAGAGTGGATGGTGGTGCGTGAGCAGACCTCTGGTCTCTACACTCGAGCACACACAAACCAGCACTCAGATGCACCCAAACCCACATGAACATACACACATGCACACACACACAGGCACATGCACACACATACACATATGCGCACACATGCACATGCGTGCACACACACACGTTCACACTCACATACACACAAGTATTTGGTGAATGCAAGGCATACATGGCACAATAACAAAACCTGTATCTACTTTGGGGGTGGATTTTTTTTTGTATAATTTCTCAGCACAAATATCCTGGCACAGCCAGGTGCAACTGGACTCTAGAGGGCATGGTCTTTACCTTTGTGAGGAGCTCAACTTAATTAGAGACCAGAAATCAGATCACATTTGCAATAACCGGGAAGTAAACAAAAAGGAGCACCGGGTTCTGAGGTGGTATGCCAGGGCCCCGAATGCTGAGAGAAAATTTGTGCACAGCAGGAAGCAAGCACTCCAGATGGGCAAAAGGGAGCTCATGCTACTACATCTCCCACCACCTGCTCCCCACTTCCACAAGAAAACAAAACAAGTCTTTGGGGAATTCTGTCTCACCGTGTGATAGGTTCAAGATTCTCCTATGCCCTGTACTCTTTGGCAGGATCAGTAGAGCCAGGCAGAGCCAGGCTAATGGGGGAGTGGGGAATACGTGAGACACTAACCAGGGAGTCCAAATTGCACGAGCAAAGCCCTGCAGAGTGTTGTCTGCCTTCCCACATGAACCGAGGGATTATTTGATAAAAGGGGAGACTTGATGGACAGACGAGCAAGTCCACGTAGCTGATAAACCTCTATCCTGAAGGCGGAAACTGTCACTTGCTACAGTCTCAAGTGCATTCCCCACAAAGTTCATAAATTAGACTAAGCTGTGATGTGTGTATTCGTGATATTCGTGAGGTAGGAGTGTAATGAGGATTGGATTCAGTGGGGTCGTAGGGGTGAGGCTTCCATGATAGCATCAGTAGCTTTGCAAAAAGAGGAAGAAAGACCTAGCCTGTGACGCCTCCCTCTACAAGATTGGGATGTGCCAAAGTGACCCTCACCAGATGCCAGCATCATGCTCTTAGACTCTCCAGTCTCCAGACACTCTATTCTTCATGAACTAACTAGTGGTTTTCATTTACAGCAACATGGGCTAAGACAGCATTTGTTTAAGTGGAGACCACAACAGATTTTTAGAACCATGCAAAATTACAAATTGCAAGATGTCAGAATAAAGACTGAAAATCCCAGTGCAAACTTTCCAACTACGTAGAGCAAAACTAAGTAAGGGAATTGTAAAATAGAGACCCACTGCTCCACACACACCCCCAAAAAGGGGGCATAGGCAAAATAAATAGGAGAAACTTGGAGCGAGAATTGCCAGAGGAAACAGTGAGACCTATGGTTAGAGCTAAGCACCGGTGCCTCTTGACATTAGAGGGAAGCAGAAGAGGGGCTGGTACCCATCATATAGCGCCTCAGACAGCAATGCCATGCCCACCCGGGGGTATGAAAGAGGACAGTGTCAGGGGTGACCTTTGCTCTGATAGATGATCCTACACCCATGCACATATAGGCAGCACTAGGTGGATTTAGTGAGGGAAGGGAGGTAGAATATGAAGGCGGGAAGAAAAAATACTGCAGGGTAGGGGAGGAAAGAATGGGAATAGATCGAAACATTAAACAGCATATGAAATTCTCAAATGATATAGCGGACAATGAGGACTACTGAGAACTCAAGAACAATGGCA
>NC_022018.1:50993082-50994267 GCF_000317375.1 Microtus ochrogaster | reverse complement strand
AGCGCTCCTGAAAGCCCTTAGCAGTAGTTAGCACTGTACCAAAGGCAGATCACTGAAAAGCAGTGACTTCTAATGGCTGTAAAAAGAAGTTTAGAAACTTCTAAAAGCCTTCAAAATATTCTCAGCCTAGTAACTTAACAAGGCAATCTCTCCCTCCCTCTCTCTGTGTTTCTGTCTCCCTGTCTCCCTGTCTTTGTCTCTCTCTCTCTCTCTCTTTCTCTGTCTGCCTCTCTCTCACACGCATGCTTTCTCGGTCATCTCTGTCTGTTGTCTCTATCATCTCTCTGTCTGTCTCTCTCTCTTGTGTGTGTGTCTTTCTCTCACACACAAACCTGCTTTCTCTCTCTGCCATAGGTCTCTGTCATCTGTCTGTGTCTCTCTATCTCTGACTCTCTCTGTCTCTCTCATGTGTGTGTGTGTGTGTACATGCATGAATCCCTATCTGTCTTTCTCTCACACACAAACTTGTTTTCTCTCTCTGCCATCTATCTCTCTCATCTCTCTCTCTGTCCATCTCTGTCTCTCCTGTGTCTCTGTCTGTGTGTGTGTGTGTGCACATATACACACGTCGTGCCTATGTCCCTATCTCTGTCTCTCTCACACTCGCTTTTTCTCTCTGTCATCTCTCTGTATCTGTCTCTGTCTTTCACACACACACACACACACACACACACACACACACACACACACTGATCCCCAATTTTCCCACTCTGCTGAACAAATGTGCTCATCTTACACATTCCCACTTATATGGCCAATGTTTTCAGATGGAATTGTATTCTAATTCCCTAATAATGTCCCTGGAAACCTAACTGATGAATTCCAGAATAAGCAGTCAGTTTGGGGAGTAGGCTACTTGGGACAGACAGGTTTTGAGGAGATGAGACAAGGAAAGAGAAACTGAGCAGAGTTATTACAGTATCACAGTTTTTGCCTGTGCGCTCCCAACTACTGGTCCTTCACCACACCCAGCCAAATTTATGCACCCTTGAAATGAAAGCCAAGACAACATGTGTAAAATATTTTTTCATCATAAGAAGTCTGCAATTCCATTCATTTTTAAAGGTAGGGAATGGGATATCTGAGGCCACGCTGGAGTGGAAAGACACCATTGAATACACAAAGATAACGAGTTACCTTATTTTATTTATAATTTAATTAATCTAATTTTTTTAATTTATTCAT
>NC_022018.1:50984911-50992599 GCF_000317375.1 Microtus ochrogaster | reverse complement strand
GCTACAGCTGCCTGAACTGGGTTCTGGGAATCAAACTCACATCTTCTGTAAGAGCAGTGCCCGCTCTTAACCTCTGAACCATTTCTCTAGACCCTGAGATATCAGTTTAGAAGCACTGTTTTCTTCACTTGGGGGAAGGCCTCAAGTATAAAAATCAACTCATCGATGGACTGAGAGAGTTACTGAGCCCTGTGTGAATCAGAACCGTTTACCCGGGGCCCATGAAGCAGACTGCACAGAGATGATTCTAGGGATATATAGGCTACAGGCTGCAAAGACAGAGCAGGGGTTCAGGCTACATCTGTCAATGACGGGAACCTATCACCTCATGAATATTCTGTTCCTATTAACACATTGCTTTCTCCCAAAGAGATCCCCGAAATGGAGAGTATTTCTAAGTATATCATTGACAATCACTCTTGTATTGGTGATCTTGGATTAAGAGCCCTTTCCGATACCGCTCCACACCGTCTGCCTTAGCCAACAGCCTGTCTAACAGAGCAGCTTTTCAGAGCTCAGATCAAAGCCTCCTGTGTGCAAAGTGCCTATTGTTTATTAGTGACATGTGACTTGCACCTGCTCCGCTGAGGTGTCCTACTTTCCCTGCGTCCCTCTCGGTCTCCGCAAGCTGTGGCGAGATCACAGGGCCAGTCACTCTGGTGACGAAGGAAGCCACGCTCTGCCAGTCACAAGCTGGACCAGCTGTGCTGGTCCTGTGTGAACCAGGTGCCTCCTGCCTGCCCAGGAATCTGCTGCCAAGCCTTGGCAGAGAGTGGACGAGCAGCTGCTCCTCCGGCTTCGTTCTTGTCTATTTCCCTCCTCCACAGCCTGAGAATCCAAATGTAAGCCCCTGGCAAGCCCAGTACAGAACAGAGGAAAGGAACTTTGAAAGAAGATGCCAAGGCTATGGCTACAGAAAGTTGACTGAGGTCAATGCAAAGGCAGGCAACACAGTCGGTGGGTGAAGGAAGATCACTTTCAGCCTAAGCTTTCTGTATCATGAATGCTCCCATCCTCACCACAGGAGAAACTTATCAAAAAGCAGGTGGTATACTAATCACATATTGATGTGATTGTTACTAAAGATCTAGTCCCATAAATTTCAGACCCATGCCAACCAAGATTCAAATAAAACCATCATTATGACCAATAGCCTCAGCTGAGGTGATCAGGCTGTGCCATTTGCCATGGAAGAGCTTCGGGTCCATGACTTCTCATGATTTAACTTGGTTAACAGCTCGGGGAATAAGAGGAGCGGTTGTTCTCACGGGCTTCTCTAGTTATAGGCTTTCTCCGTGTGGCAGCCCAAAACACACTGATAGACTACGACTAAATTACATTTAGTTCTTGCACTGTGCATTGTCTTGTCCTTTTCTAGAAAATACTTAAACACCACTAAGCCCCTCAGCCAGGTCTCTCATGCTCTCATTAGATCAGAATGTCGCGGCTCGTGTAGGCGGACCTAGAGTGGATAACCAGTTAATAGCCAAGTGGCTTACTTCCGCCCCCGAAGGCTCTTCCTTGCATGGGGCTCTCAGGCTGCGGTGGACGCTACTTCCCAGGCAATAACTCCCAAGTCAAGAGGAGATGGGAGGGGGGAGCGTGTAAATGGTGTGGTTGTGCAGGCAGTGACACATCCTCTGGCCGACTCCATTCACTTGAACAGCTGGCTTGGCCATGTGCAGTCCAAGATATTCTTTGTTCCCAAAACAGGAAGATGGGATGGGGAGAGTTGAGGGAGGACAGATAATACAGTGGGTGGGTGGGTGGATGTGGAGTCATAGTTGCCGTGTGAGTTCAGCTCCTCTGACCAGACAACCATCGCTACGTTAGTCACTAGTCCAAGGGTGAGACAGGCCTGGGGAGAGCCATAGTGAGGTGACAAGAAGTGGTACTTCTGGCTCAGACCTTGGCAATGTGTCTCAAGGTACAAAAAGATGAAAAGTAATGAACATGGTCATTAGCTGGAAACTGAGGGAAAGCAGGCTGTTTTTATGATTCAGTTGGAAGAGTTCTTGCCTAACATACAGGAAACCCTGGGTTCTACCCTCAGCACTGAATAAGCAGCCTGCGGTGCTACATCCCTCATTCTCAGGAGGAGGCAGGAGAATCAGAAGTTCAAGTTCGTTCTTGGCTACGTAGTGAGTGTGAGCCAACCCTGAGACAAGCAAGGCCTGTCTCAAAGGAAAAGTAAAAACAAACACCTTGCCCTTCAAAACAGTCACAATTCAAGGAAACAGACACCCCTAACTAACCAAAGAAGTATACAACCCTGAGGTGGCAGAGGAAGCAGACGCCCCTAACTAGCCAGGAAAGTGTACAGCCCTGAGGTGGCAGCGGGTGAAGTCACAGAATCACTAGAGACAAAACTGTAAGTAGAACCAAAGCCTACATGTCCTCTCTAGTGTCGGATGGTTCCTCTGGTCTGTTGTACAGTCTCCGCTGCCTCCCACAAAAACATCTTAGCCCCCAGCACTCACTTCAAGCCTTCCACCCAAGCTTCCACCCTCCACTTGGGGGCTCAGCAGAGCATGGCACTCGGGCTACGTTCAGCCCTCTATATCTTTAAATAAACTTTTATTAAAAGGAAGCATTGTTTATGATTTGTTCGTGGCCATTTGTGCTGTAACAAATCAAGCAGATGAGGCAGAGGTCCTAGGGTCCACGAAACCTAGACTGTTGGCTATCAGGACTTTTGAAAAATGAAATTGACTCCTATTGCAAAGCATATTGGGGCAGGGAAATGAAATGCCTCTATCTCAAATAAAGAAAGAAATTCTCTTAGCATTTTGACCTAGCACCTATAAAACAGTCTACTTAGTGGTATTCTCGTCAAGGCCTGCCCAGACTTGATGGATGAAATTCCTCCTTTCCTACTCGAGATCAGTCTTCTCTGGCTCTTCACGTCCTTCCAGGTACCCTCAAAATCAAGTGCCTGTAACTCCTAATCCCTATTATGTTTTATGCTCACTCTGACCGGAGTGATTTTGATTCTTATTTGCCTGACTGAATAAAGCTAGGTTTTTCCATTAGATTCCTCTCAGGTCTCCCACACTCATGTATCCTGCCGCTGAGTGTGATGTGTTCAGAGTGACAGAAACCCACTAGAGATAAAGGGCAGGGAGCATCAGTTCTTTGGGGAAGGACAGGAGAAACTTTTGGTCAACAAGACCTTAATGAGAGAAAAATAAAACCAAGAGCAAACAGAAAAGGTCATAGCTGTAGAAGGGTTCACTTTAAACTTAAAAAGTGGATGAAAGAAAATACCAGAAGGGCTCCAGCCCAAAGAAAGGTAAGGAAGCCAAGTTAGGGCTAAACTGACATTTTTTTCTTGATGATGTTATCTAGACCTTACAATAATAGCATTATAATAAAAAAATTAAAGAAAAATAAATACAGAATATGGGAAGGACCTGCTGTCCATGAAGCACTTGGGAAATTTGGAGGGATTCTGAAGAGTTAATGAACACAAATAAATACAAAAATTGGTAGACATACATAAAAAAGTCCCATAGTCAAAAGAACGTTGAGATACAGCAAGACATCTCTGTTCTCAGGGTGACTTTGTTAAGCAACTTTAAACTTTGGAAAAATAAGGAAGCTATGTGCCATCAGCATCCCCTGTAGGCTTGAAAGAATGCATCCAGAATCTTCACGAAATAAAATGGACACCCCTTAGCAGTGGCAGCAAAGTGCCTGTGAGTGTTCCTCTCACCCCTCCTGGGGAGCATTGGACATTTGGCTGCTGAAAAAAGAAGAGAAATTTTTACCACTAAGCAGCATGGGTAAGAGAGGGTAATGGATGTCATCAAAATACATTAGAGCTACATAAAATTTTCTTTTTTAAAAATATTTATTTATTTATTATGTATACAATATTCTGTCTGTGTGTATGTCTGCAGGCCAGAAGAGAGCACCAGAACTCATTACAGATGGTTGTGAGCCACCATGTGGTGGCCGGGAATTGAACTCAGGACCTTTGGAAGAGCAGGCAATGCTCTTAACCACTGAGCCATCTCTCCAGCCCCTACATAAAATTTTCAAAGAACAAATGCTACATGCAAAAGTATCAAACAACAATGTTTTGCCTGTTTTAAGGATGGTCCTCTCTGCTCTGGCACCTACTCAAAGTTTGGTCCTAGAACAGAGAAGGAGACTGAGGGAAAATGAGTTGGACCCAGGAAACCACACTTGATCCACGCCGTGCAATTGCCTAGCCCATCAGTGCCATCACACGCCTTCCTTCTAGTGTCTGTGCACATGCACGGCTGCATTATTCCCTGCGTGTATATCCTGCTGTAGTGCTTAGGTCATGCAAGGATGGAACAGAGCACAGGAGCCAACTGAACTTTTAGAAGCAGAGCACAACAGGCTGATGTCTCAAGCATGCAAAATGCATGATGGAAGTCAGGAGGAGTTTCCTCCACTGACCAAAAAAAAAAAAGAAAGAAAGAAAGAAAAAGAAGAAAGAATTGATTCCAGCCTCCTCCACATGATGTTGCCACCTCACAGTGTGTTTCCTGGGTTAGGGCAGCCTGAGATGAGAGAGAAAGAGACAGAGAAGGTAGTAAACCGGTTCAGAAATGCCCCGGTTTCTGTTTTACATTTGTGGTATTTGTGTTCACATTCCACAGCCAGAGTTAATACCTGGCTCATCTCTTGGAAGCGAGTGAGGGGAACTGCAGTGTATTCAGAAGAGAAGAATGTAGTATGGGGAAACACAGGCATTTCCATCATCCCAGCCACACTCACTGCTGCCCCCATACCGAAAGGAGATGCAAATTGATAGTAAACAAAGATTCGTCCAGCTGAGTTAGGTCTGGCTGATGAGCACAGTCCTGGAAGATGAGACCAGAGTGGGAAAAAGTTTGCATTAAAACTCTGACTCCAAGAAGGCTTCGGAAATGAAGAAGAGCCAGGAGGGAACCTGGCTAAGGAATCCCCATGAAGAAAAGAATAGTCAATAGTGTCCCATGCCTTGCTAGGAAAGAATAAATAAGAAGATTGGACGCAAGCCATTAGACTTGACAGTTGGGTCTTTCGTTAATGGCTATTCTCTGGTGCCAGGCAAATCTTGTTATGGTGAGTTTGAGGAGAGTACCTAAATCATTCCGTGAGCTATAGTTTCATAGGATGAGCGTTTGTCAAAACAGATGGCTGCCGGAGATTCGTGGATGTTTTGCTGTTCTATTTTAACCCTAATAAAATGTCTTGCCCTGGAGCAATGAGAATGGTCACTGCTTGGTGTACACATGCTACCTGCCTACACTTTGCTCAGCACTTCCTTCACATGTTTGGGACCTGACAACCGAATTTACAAAGGGAGTGTCATACTCTGTCCCCATAGTTAGCACAATCTACAGTGAGAAATGTGGCCAAGGTCCACATGGTTCCAAAGTTTGAGGTCTTTCAACTGCATTAAAGTCTCGGTCCCCAAACTGCGAGGTAGTTGGTGCTGCAGGTTCTAGACCAAGAACACTCCTTTTGGTAAAACACCAGGATGTCAAATTGAAAATGCTGCCTCGTGTTCACAAAACTATCCTTTTACCTTTAGCCTCAATATCTTTATGCCCAAAGTACTTAACATCCTATCCCATGGATGCTTGCTCAGCCATGCTTGTTGCTGTTCTATTAATAACTTAGGAAATAGAAACAACCTAAATGTCCTCAACAGACTAGTAGACAGTGGAAATTTAGTGTATATATACACTATGGAACATTATTCAGCTGTATCATGAAATTTGCAGGTAAGTGGGTAGAACTAGAAAGGATTATATTAAGTGAGGTAACCTGGACCCAGAAGACAAATATTGTATGTTCTCTCTCATCCAAGTATGTCTCTTGTCTTCAGATGTGAGCACATAGCCTGAAGTAACTGTAGAAACCAGGTCAGTAAAGGGGACTGCGTGGTGGAGCAATAGAGAAGGGACTAGTGGGGTACAAGTGAACTGCAGGAAGAAAAGAAAAAACAATTGATGGGTTTTTAGTTAGAGAAGAGGTGAGACATCAATACAGAAGAGGAGGAGGGCAAAATTACAGTAAGGGTGTTAAAGACATAGTGAATTATATTATTTTTATCTACTTAAAATTATATATAACACATATAAGTCTGTGGATACACATACATGTATAGTTTAAACAAAATTTTCTCATCTGGGCTGAGAATGTTCCCCCCCAAGAATCATAGACTATCTAACAAAACCCCAACACTAAGCACGAGAAGCTCCTTTTAGAGCCATTAGTCAAGGTTGTCCACAAGATTCCAAAAATATTATAGACTCATGCTGCTGCCTCTCAGAAGTGGAAGTTAGGTCCCAGTTGCTAAAGACACCATATACCTCAAACACAGAATCCAAAGAGCTTGAGCTACATCTAACCTGGAAGTCTCCTCCCTAATGATGAACTTTCATGGTACCAGAAGGTGCCATGGAAGCTTCCAAGGGAGGAAGGCAAACATCAGTCCTACCTACAATAAAAACCTAAGAATCACAGTAAAAACCAGCAAGACAGGCTAACTCTCAGTAAGATTCTAGTGCTCTAAAGTAGGAAACAAGCTTTGTAGCTTTCAATTTAACTCTACTCCTTCATGGTGATTTAACAGAAAACAACTCCCATGGGGAATGACACTATTAGGAGGTGTGGCTTTGTTGCAATGGGTGTGGCATTGTTGGAGGAAGTGTGTCACAGCAGGTGGGCTTTGAGGTCTCCTTTGCCCAAGCTATGCTCAGTGACACACAGTTGGTTCTGCTGCCTGTGGATAAAGATGTAAAACTCTCAGTTCCTTCCCCAGCACAAAGTCTGCCTGCACACAACCATGCTTCCTGCCATGATGATAATGGACTAAACCTCTAAAACTGTAAGTCAGTCCCAATTAAATGTGTTCCTTTGTAAGAGTTGTTGTGATCATAGCACAGCAATAGAAACCCTAACTAAGACACCCCTACATAAATGATAAATATTTTCTAAATGTAGATATTCACATCATTGGGCTTGGTGTGACTTAGTAATAGCATGTTTGCTTGGCATCCAATCTCCAGCACTATAGAAACAAAACAAACATGATTTAAAACTCAAGTAACTATTTGTACTTTTCTCATATACATGAAAAAGAAGTCTTGCACATATGGGGCATAAAGCAAGTGCTTGGGAAACGTAAGCTCAATAGATAAGAAGCAAGTACTCAGTAGACTGAAAATACTTGAGGGAGGAATAATAGAGATGTGAATAATAGTGATCTGAAGGAGAAACAGGAAAGCAAGGGAGTCTTAACTAAGAAGGGAAGGAGATAAATACAGGAGAGAAAAGGAGGGTAAAATCACAGTAAAGATGTCTAAAACAGCCAAGAATCACACAATTAACTATCTATCTCAACATACCTATAATACACGTGCATCTGTGCATATATATATATAAAGTTTAAATGAAATTTTCTCATATTGGTGGCGATACTCCCCACAAGAGTCATAACCAATTTACAAAAACCCCAACATTAGGCAGAGGAAGCACTTTGAGTTGTTGGTCAAGAATGTCCAAGAGACTCCCAAAATAGTATAGGCTATCGCTATCACCCTTGGTTGTAGTAATGCGGCACAGACCTTGGCCATAACCAACTGTTCTCTAACTAGACCTAAAGCCTGCTCAACAAGAGGGAAACTGTGTGTAGTACTGGAAATCCAGTCAGCTACCCA
>NC_022018.1:50972926-50984691 GCF_000317375.1 Microtus ochrogaster | reverse complement strand
TACAGAAAACCACAACCATTCAAACTTCAGAGAACAAGATTGTGTGATCTCCAGTTCCAACTACCACATTTATAAAACAATTCCTGCATCTAAGGCTTGGGGATCATTGCAGAAGGAAGGGTGTGAAGACAGAAAAATTGCTGTGTGGTTGTATTTCCTAGAAATGTCAGCAAGGCTATACTGGTGAAGTCTTATCAATATGGCTGCCTCAACATGACCTGAACAATGGTGGCATCAATAAACATGCTTACATGGAAAGAAACAAATGCTCACACGGCCTCAACTCTAGACAAAGAACTATGAGCAACCAGAGAATACCCAATACCAAGTGATCAACCCTGAGATCACACATACACAGGCAACATTACATAGGCTGGACAGGTAATATTCCTGTATTTAGGAATATGTGTGTATGCATGTACATATACATATATACAATGTATATGTATATATACATAATAAAAGTTAAAGAAAAAGAGCAAGGGGCTTTGTAGATGAAGAGAGGAAAGAGGAGGAGAAAATTATGCAAAGGTAATTTCAAAAAATAAAATATTATTAAAATCTTTGATACTGTAAAAATAAACATTCGAGAAAATTATTCTGAAGTTTTCCTCACTAGAAAGATAAATCTGGGTTTATGAGTTGATTCAGTGAGTAAAGGCACTTATAGCCAAGCCTCCGGATCTGAGTTTGATCCCACAGGACCCAGATGGTAGAAAGGGAAAAACAATTCTCTTGCCCTTAGAGCATCATAGTATAAACAAAAAACAAACTAAATGACTGAATGTTCATTTATAAAATGTGAAGAAATCTGTGAACAGATATAACATGATGTAAAAATCCATTACAAACTTCTGTATGCTATAGGGCATCCAATTGAGTCCATCCAGTAACTCCACAATACACTGTTGAGCTTAACTAACAGTCTCACTCCAGGGTTCCTTTCAGTAGCAATGCTTCCTTATATAGATTTCCACCCTGTTGTGTAGAAGCCTGATCTTCCAGGCTATTTCACACACATTTAAAAATTATATTGCTGGTCATTAAACCCAGTTCCAGCCCACTAATTCCAAAGAATAGGCGTGACTTTCAGGTCACAAAGATAATTGAAGCCACCTCCTTATACTTAATCAGCTTTCCTTCCACCTTTTGTCCAGAGTCTCAAACTCCGACAAAGGTTCGGCGGCTGAAAACACCTTCTGGAGCCCTCTGACACCCTGCCTTGCTTTCAAACGTGCATCTCAGCCGGGTCCTCTCTTCGCTTCAGACTTAAGCCTACATGTGTAGTGATTATCAATCTTCCACCAAAGTCTCTCCAGCCACTAGTGTCTAGTGGAATTTCTTACTCATTTTGTCTCCTCTTTCACAGTCAAAACTGTTTTCTGGAATCTTCCAGACAACAAAAACTGTACAAAGTTTTGCACTCTGCAAAATCATTGTTACCTTATTATTTTTAATACAAAGATTTTACACCATCTTTGGGGATTGCTTTACATCTTTCTAAAGAAGCCTGATTTTCACCCAACTTCATTCTATTCTGAATGACCATTAGATATTTTAACCTGCCCACCCAATACACTCTTTCTTTAGTTTAACCATTTAGGGTTCATTTTTTATTTTATTATGTTTTTAATTGACCTATATATTTTCCCACCCCATCCCTTCCTTCCTCTACTCTCCCCTTCCACCCTTCCCATGGCTACTTTTCAGGACTGATTTTTCTTGATTCACTATAAACCTTTTAAATATATGGATTTGTGAATTATCCTTTTAGAAACTTGAATTATATGTTTTAAGTATTTGCTCTATCTTTTTGTTTTGATTGTCTTTTCAATCACGTGTCTTTAACTTCTCTTGTTTCTGGGGCTTTTCTTCCCTATAATTTGTCTCTACTCCTCATCATTTCTTTTGTGTTTAATTCATTTTTTGTCTTTGTCTGTCCCCTTTGTCCTTTACTTTCAATGATGCCCTTCTTTTCCTAATACTCTGTCTAATTTGGTCTTTGCTTCTGAAATAATTTTTACCTTATGATCTCAGCCAAATCTTCCTCCCCTCTTCCTTTAATTTCTCCACCGCCTTCTGTTGTCGAGCGCCGAGTCTCTGATTTCTGCTTTTCATACTTGAATCATTGTTCCATGAAATAGGTTTTTGTTTTGTTTTGATACAATGTTGACTTACAATTCTTATCTGATTCCTGGTAATAACTTCCTGGTACAATTTCACTCCTCTATAGCAAAATGTTCCTATTCTTATCCAAGATTTACTAAATCTCGGTACAGATGCTGTGACAACTTCTATTGCTTATATTTGAATGAGTTTCTTGATCCTGAGTCAGCCGTTTCCAAAGACAACTAGGAAGCATGATGGAAGAGCAGACGAATCTTGGAAAGAGCAAGGGCTGCTTATTTGTCCCGTCCACCCGGCTAGCTTACACCAGAAATAACCACACAGAAATTGTATTAATTAAAACACTGCTTGGCCCATTTGCTCTTCTTGGCCAATTCTCACATCGTGATTTAATCCATTTCTATTAATCTGTATATCGCCACCAGGAAAGATTCAGCACGTCGGACTCTGGCAGCTCCATGGTGGCTCTCTCCTATCCTGCCTTTCTTCCAACTTTCAGTTTTGTCTTCTCTACCTACCTAAGCTCTGCCCTATCAGGTCAAAGCAGTTTCTTTATTCATTAACTAATAAAAACAACACACAAACAGAAGGACCTCCTACACCAGACAAACTTCCTGTCTTCCAAACTGTCAGCTCATGGACTTCCTCCTCTGTGCAACAGACAGGTCCGGTAAAGCTTATGCCTCTGCACAGACTCACTGACTGTTGACTGTTCCAAGATGTTCTAGTTCCTTCACCAGTCACCACCACACAGGACAAACTCTTATCTCCAAGGTACCGTCCTTGTTTTTGTCTATGTGTTTTTCCTTGTACTTCCTGCAGTCTCTAACTGTACAGCCCTGGACCCTTCCCAAACCCCTACAAGGTTATGCCTTGTTCCGGCTCATCTAGAATTATCCATATTACAGTTTTCCCGGGACTAGAAGAGAGGAGGGTGTTACTAAGACATAAGACTCTTAGTGTTCAAACTGGCACCGTGCTGGGTAAGGGTATGGGTGGGTTGGTCGCCCTGAATGCATCCATGCTCACTGCACTTGCCACTCTCGGTGGAGCCTTTCCTTTCCCCCTGTTCTCTGAATTAATTCACTTGGTATCTTCTTCACTACCCTTTAACTGTCAATCACCATCACTGCGAAACTTCTCATCTGTCCCCGTCTCCCTGTGCTGCTTTGGGCTAAAGGTCTATAATTCTGCAGTTTAAGAACTTTCTGGGCCAAGTGTGGCAGCCCATACCTTTAATCCCAGAACTCAGGAGGCCGAGTTCTGTACAAGTTCTCTACAAGTTCTAGGTTAGCCCATTTTATATAATGAGTTTCAGGTCAGTTAAGGCTGCACAGCGAGACCCTATCTCAAAATAAAAAAAAATTTCTGGTCACCTAATGTCACTGAAAATGGCTGTTTTTCTTTTACTTTATTGTTCTGTATAATTTGTGCTAGTATCCAGGTACCTGTACTGGCCTGCCCCTGGGTTTCTGGCCAGATACGTCCTCAGCTGTAGCCACTAAAGCACTCCTGTGCACATTCACTATGTTCCCTTTGAAAAGGACCCTGCCCCCCCCCTCTCTGTCTCTCTCTGTCTCTCTCTCTCTGTCTCTCTCTCTCTCTGTGTGTCTGTCTGTCTGTCTGTTCCTTTCTCTCTCTCTGCTTCTTTGCCTGTCTCTCTATCTCTCCCCACTCCCCCCACCTCTCTCTTCTCTTCTGCTTCCCCAGAGGCCGGTCTCCCTGCCTCCCATTTCCTCTTTTTATGTTCCCTTTCTCCTAATAAAAGCCTCTCCATGTGAACTTGGTTGCATGGTATCTTTCTCTCTCATGGCACTTTCTCAATTACAGTAATTTGCAAGAGAGAAGCAGAAATTTTCAAATTAAACCACTACCATGTTTCCTTGAAGCTTGTTTGATGTGCTTGTTGTGTTCATGAAGAGCCATACTTCTATGATAGCTCAGGTTCTTGACCACGTGGATTCTGAAGACTGCCATACAAAGAATAAGCAGATGATGCTGAGTACTAACCCATACAAAATGACGGACCAACAGGATTTCAGGTTGTGTATGCCACACAACACAAAAACACACTGAAACTTATATCAACATAAGTACATTTATGAATTTCAAGTTCTGTATGTAAACCTAATGGAATGTAGAAAACTCTGGTCACTAATAAAGTGAGAACTCAGTAACAGCCTACATTGAGTGTAAGTAGAACTAGGTTTTGAATAAACTCCTTTATGGCAAAGAAAATGCTGTCTCTAAAATATAGTCAAGTCTATGCAGATAAAGATTAAAAATAAGCAGAGTGAATATTTCTTGTACAAAATATCCCAGCAGATGCTCATGTATGAATTATTTGATTTAATCTTACCAAATCTTCAAGGTAAGAGTAATGAGATTGAGTGTCAAAAAAGTTAAGATATCAAAAGGCATTCAAATGCACAAATGGGGCAGCCAACCCAGTCTGCTGGAGGTTAGGTGCATAGAAGAGAAATCTTAAGTACAATGGTGGCTCAAACCCAAGAGAGGAAGGCACACAGTCATTGCTTTCTAACCTGATGTGGTCAGGCTCGAATATAAATCACAGAACAGGAGCAAGAAAGCCAGCAGTCATATCTACTGAGACTGTAATGCAATTGCTCCAGCGAACTGGGGAGACATTTAAGGCTTGAACAGCTCAGCGCATCTGGCTTCGTCCCCCAACAGAAGCCAGTTTTGACAAAGTGGGAATTAAATTCACAAATGTAAGAAACCAGAATGGTTGATCAAATTTCATCCTGCTGTTATGGAAATAATGTTGTGATAGGGGATGATATTAAATCCTTCAAAAATCAAATTTAAGTTAAGAAAAATAAGACAGAAAGTGACAAGCTAACTGGTCTACTGAGGGAACAGAAGTTCCAGGTCTAATTTTCAGAAAATGCTTTGCTGGGGGGGAAAAAAGGTCTGGTTCTTCAAGTCACTGAATAGCCATTAAAATTAAGAATAGCTCCAAGCATTTAAGAAGGGTTAACTTGAAGCCTCTTCTCAAATGGAATCCAAAACCTCAGAAAGCACTGCGACATCACAGTCATCATTGTCTTCAATAAACCTTCGGAGACCCCGTGACATCCGGAGAGCAGCAAACAGTTTCTTCACCCGTAAGTGGGAATAAATTAGAATATGGAAGAAGACAGGATGAGATTTGAGTCTTTGGGTTTAGAAGGCAATTTTACCATTTGTGACGCTTAGTGGTCTGAATAGAATAAGTAGCTTTGACCAAAATGGCATAAACCATTTCAGTATTCTCCCCGCTACTCTGGTAAGTTATTTAATAGCAAAATAATGTATTGATCCTTAATCTTCTATGTCAGGTGCATTTGACTTCCGCTAATTTTTACTCCAGCACGTTTTATCCTCTTCTTCCTGTGGAGAGTTATGGAATTTAGCTCTTTTCACTGGCCCATACCAAGCAATCATTTAAACATTAAAGCCAAACACTGTGATGCAAGCTACACTGCAGATACAAACTCACTGATGAGGCCTATCCCTTCCCTCAATCTATTAAGGGCATATCAAGTGCCTGGGAGAGAGTTATACTTTTCTGTAGTATAACTGCCCGTAAATTGTCCACACTTCTGCTAAGCAACCCTTCAGCCACTCTTCTAAAAGTAACCATAATAAACTCAGTGATTCACCAAGCTGGACTAAGTTGGGATTGGTTTTTTTGGTCTGTAGGGTATTTCTCTGTCTGGGGTGGATGGAAACAGACTTCAAAAATAAAAGTCATTAAACAGCCAAGCACTTTGTCAAGCATGTCTTTCCTCCTACTCTTTCCGATTAGATTCAACCACATTGAATTGTCTCAAAGTTGCCAACCTGTCACCCATACTTTCCATTCTAGCTGAACGCTATCCCTCTTTTCTATCTTTGAAGGAGATTTCTAAAGTGCTGTCAAGAATCAACGCCCTACTTCTTCACATCCTAAAATACTGCCTCAAGTCTGATTTCTCTCACGTGCACCACCCAGTTCAGCTACTAGAACCGGATAATCAAGGACTTCCATGCAACCCAATGGGCTCTTAATTTTTATTTTGCCATGTCAAAGCATGCAACCTTGGGCTAGGGAGATGGAAGCCATGTAAAAGTTAGATACAGGATGCAAAGGTCTTGTTATCCCAAGGTACCTATGGGTGGGAAATGGGTAGCAGAGACAGGACAATCTCCAGGAGCCCCAGGTCCATTAGCCTGCTACACACAGTATCAAAGAGACCATGTCTCAAAAATAGTGGAAAGGCAGGAACCAATATGTGAGGGCTATCCTTCAACCACCACGTGTGCACCTCATTCACATGTGAACACACAGAAAGCAACCTTATTTCTCAAGCCTTCTTATCAAAATATCCTCTCCGCTTTTTGACCTAACACTGGTCCAACCTGATTTCTGGAACAATGTTCCTCTCTCTTTTCCTGTGCACTCCTCTGCTACCTCAAGTAAAGGAGTTCAGAATTCTTTTCATACATGCTCCTTCGGCTTTTTCTGATTACATCAGAAGTTGTTTGTTTTCGTTGGCTATATTTTGCATATTAGGCAGGAATCCCAAGCACATAACAGTAGAATAATTAATTTCATATTAGAAAAACATTTTTCTCTCAATGACTCAGTTAACATTAATTTTAAAAAGACAAAAGAATTCCCATGACTTCATCTTAACATTTAGATTTTGCAGTTTCAACGTTTATAGACCAAGAGGGGGTCTGAGTGACAAAGTTGGCTAGAACTTCTGAAAACTCTCTCCTGCATAAAACTGACAAGGCCACTGGAAAAAATGCCAAAAATGACATGTGCAAAATACTGGAAATTAACCAAAGTCTTTCATCGATCCAGGGAGGTTGCGTTCAAGCGAAGCAGCAAGACCCACAGCATTTACAGCTGCCCTGTTCCCACACCTCCACCCTCAGCCCTCTGGTAGCCTTGGAAGTCAGAAAGCAGCAAAACAAACTATATGATGCATGTGTATATACGTGTATATGAAAGAAGAAGATGGGCAGTATAACACTATGAGTTGTTCATGCCTATATGTAAGTGTTAAAGGCTCAGTTTTGCATATTTGTAGTTAAAAGTCATGTAAAAGGATGCAAGGGTCCTCTTATCCCAAGGTACCTACGGGTGGGAAATGGGTGGCAGAGACAGGACAATCTCCAAAAGCCCACAGGTCCATTAAGCTGATCTTATGGGCATATGTTTTTCTGCACATGGGAAATAATCTCTAACAAGCTGGAAATGTGTGTGTGCACTCAAGCTCTCAGCATGGTGAGATTTACTTTCACTTCAGTTCATCAGCTCTTCCAAGTGTAGAGACTGAGAAACTGGAGTTGAGAGTGACCACCAGTGTGTCCTGCCAATTAATGCTCTGAGAAATCTCCATTTTATTTTTTTTTCTGTTAGTAAGATAAATTCATTATGTTCACTATTTGGAAACCATAATAAAGCATAATGCAGTATGACACTGCCTGATCACAGTGTTGAGAAATCCACTGCAGAATGGCACAAATATCTTTCAATCTTTTTCTACACAAATGATGTGGGCTATCCTTCTGTATATGTGTTGCTTTTATTAACTCATGAATAAAGCCGTTTGAGCCAATGGCTCAGCAGAGTAAAATCAAGGTAGAAAATCCAAACAAAGACATAGAGAGAAAGTAGGGCAGAGTCAGGGAGATGCCATGTAGTTGCCAAAGGAGAAAGACGCCCACCAGAACCTTACTGGTAAGCTATCCTCATGGTGATACACGGATTAGTAGAAATGTGTTAATTTAAGATATAAGAGTTAATCAGGAATATTCTTGAGCCATTGGCCAAACAGTGTTATAATTAATATAGTTTCTGTGTGATTATTCAGGTCTGGGCGGCCAGGAAATAAGCAGTCTCCACTTAAACACAGACACATATCTTTCTATATAAAATTAGTATCTTGTTATCCACATGTAAATGAGATTGTCATTTGTCCACGGATGGGTGATTTCCCTCTGTATGTTGTGAATATGCTTTATTGCTATTGGTTAATAAGGAATTTGCTTTGGCCTATGGTAGAGCAGAATAGAACTAGGCAGGAAAACTAAACTGAATGCAGAGAGAAAGAAGGCAGAGTCAGGGAGATGCCATGTAATTGTTAAACAAGTAACATGCTAGTACCAGTAAGCCCAGTCTAGTGGCAATACATAGTTTAGTAAAAATAGGTTAGGACATTGAGCCTATAATTAGTGATCCTAGAGAAGCTAAGTAAGGAGAACACAAAGAAAAACATATAGGCATCCTCCTGAATATTAACCTTCATCAGGCGATGAAAGGAGACAGAGACAGAGACCCACATTGGAGCACCGGACAGAAATCTCAAGGTCCAAATCAGGAGCAGGAGAGAGAGTACGAGCATGGAACTCAGGACTGCGAGGGGTGCACCCACACACTGAGACAATGGGGACGTTCTATCGGGAACTCACCAAGGCCAGGGGCCTGGGTCTGAAAAAACCTGGGATGTTGCGGGAGGTCCTTCCGCTCCTCCAGCCTATAGCCACTGAGATACCAGCCCATGAGGCGTGGTCTCTCTCCCTTTAAAAAAAAGCGACCACTTCCCTCTCCTCTCTCTCTTCACTTCCTGCTCCACTGGCAACTAGACTCCCTTCCTGGTTGTGCAGAGGGCTGTTGTCTGGGACGGTGATCTGTAAGTTTTTTCCCCTTTAAATAAATACCACCCTATTAATCATAATTCCAAAAAAATCGGTTAGCTTAAGAGATAAGAGCTAACTAGGAATATGCTTAATCTATTGGCCAAAAAGTGCTATAATTAATATAGTTTTGTATGATTATTTGGGTCTGGACATCCAGGAAATTAAAGTGGAATCTCCATTTATAAACTCGCGTCAATGTACCTCTGAGGCTCTGTGTGCCCTAGGCCAGCTAGACCTCTTCCTCCTTTCCTCCCCCCTGCTCAGCCCTCCCCTTCACTTCCTAACACCATTAGTCTTCTCATTGGATGCAATTGATCCCATCACGAAATCTTCATGTACACTTTTTCTGCCTGGGATGTCTTTCCCACGTGGTTATTCAGATTATGGACCATTAATTGCTATTGATCTGCCTCTCCTACTCAGGATGGGATAGACTTCCCTGACCTGTTGATCTTGGGCTTGTCTGTATGAGCTGCCCTTTCAATGGGGTGCTGACAGACACAGTATAAACATTGTAGTATACTTGTGTGGTAGCATTTGTTCTCTTCTGCTCCCAGAATAATAAGAGGACAACACCCATGGACCTGTAAGTGAAGAGGATGTCTCTCATGGTGCAGAACTGAGCAGTTTTCCCATTGATGCAAAAGCTATCCAAGTTCAGAATAAATCAGCTATACTTCACCTATCTGCCAGTATTAGCTGCTTTTTCATTGCTGTGACAAAATACCAAAAAAAAAAAATTTAAAAAATTTAAAAAAAAACCCACAATGCTAAGAATTTATTCTGGATCATGATTTAAAGGGCTAGAGTCTTCCATGGTTGGGAAAGGCATGATATAGAGGACATGCAGCATCTAGCCACATCATATCAGCAGTCAGAAAGCAGAAAGATAAATATCTTCATCTGGTGATTTCATGGTCTGTTGCTGTGAAGAAACACCATGACCAAGGCAACTCTTAGAAAAGAAAGCATTTAATTGGAGCTTCTTTACAGTTCCAGATTTAGTCCATTATCATCATGGCCATGAGCACATCAGCAAGCAGGCAGATGTGGTGCTAGAGGAGCTGAGCGTTCTCCTCCTGGATCTATAGGCAACAGGAAGAGAAAGCAACACTGGGCCTGATTTGTGCTTTTGGAAACCCCAGAGCCCATCTCCAGTAATGCACTTCCTCCGACAAGGCCACACCTCCTAAGCCGTTCAAATAGTGCTGCTTCCTGGTGACCAAGGATTCAAATCTGTGAGCCTGTGGGGACCAATCTCATTCAAACCACCACATCTGGCTTCCTCTTTTCTTTTTACCCAGTCTAGCACTTGAGCTTATGACATGGTGTCACCCACATCCAGAATGTTTCCCTTCTCAGTTAAGCCTCTCTGGGAACCTAGCAGACAGTGTGTGAAATAGGCCACAGGTTTCGTGGACCCAGTTAATGCTGCCACACATAGGCTCACTTTTTAGAACAAGTTTTAAAATCATTTGGAAAGTGGTTGGTTATTCCCATCACATTTGTGCCACTATTTCATCAATGGTAGCATCCTTCCAGGCCAGTCATTGCTATAGCCCACAGGGTTCCCAACTGGGTAAAACTATTGGTGACTTTTCAAGCCCTGATAACGTGTGGAGAGCTTTCCAGTATTAGGGATGAAGTTTCCAGGTCAGTACCAGTTTAACATTGCCAGTCTGTGACTTGAGTATGTTGTGTTCTCAACAATAGGGTCTTGCCATCAAGTTCTACACGGTTATCCAAAAAACAAGGGCAATAGCCTGTAATGATTGAAGGGGAATCTATAGGATTCCACTGAGTAACAACTTGCAAAGAGGTGATCGTTAGCTGACACGGGGCTTTATTTTTTTTATTACATTTATTTATTGACTTCATAATGCCCATGCCACTCAGCTCATGTGTGTGGAGGTCAGAGGACAGCTGTGGAAATCAGTTTTCTCCACCCAGCATGTGGGTCCCAAGGATTGAACTCAGGTTGTTGGGCTTAGAGACAAGTATCTACCTGCAGAGCTATCTTGCTGGCTTGACACTAGGTCTTTTATATGAGAGCCTATGGTTTCTGGGGAGGCATTGTCCCCCATTAAAGGGTAATTCCATTTAAGCCCCTTTGTGTGTGTGTAAATTTCCACCATAGTAAATTTCCATATAGCATTTTCCAAAGGTCTTTAGTGTTAGCTGACCCTCCATATACCCCCCTCCTCTACTTAATCCTCCCATTTCCTCGCCCATTTAACCCTTCCTGTTCCATAATTCCCTTTTCTACTTCACACAACATGTATTCTATCCCCTTTCCTTGAATTCCACCTCGTGGCCTCTTTTCCTGCCTTCTAGAGGTATTCCAATTTAAATACACATCTCTAAAGGTTCAAAGATGCATCCACACATGAAAGAGACCATGTGACATTCATCTTTCTGAGTTACCTCACTCAGAAAAATTATGTCCAGTTTGTCTTCATCGCTGTTCTATTGCTGTGAAGAGACACCATGACCATAGCAACTCTTAAAAAAGAGATCATTTAATTGGGGGGTTTGCTTACATTTTCAGAGGTTTAGTACAGACAGACTTGTGAAGTTTCAACAAAAGGGCCATATCACAGCTCAGCTGAGCTCAGGCTCCAAAATGCATGTCATTTCTTATAAACCACACATTGCCCAAGAGATGGAGCTCTGTAAAGAAACCATCATGGAAGAGAGTCAATTGTTCAAGGTGGAAAGGTCTTCAGTCTGTCTTCTCAAAGGTCATGACAAAGCCAAGGGACCCCCGTTTCACAGAATGTTAGGTGGGGATGGGAAGTTAATACCATCTACAGTTTTGAAGGAGACTTTATTGAGAAGGAGGAATGATGTGGGAGTCCCTCTGTATGCTGTGGATACCATTGGTTAATAAAGAAACTTTCTTGGGCCTGCACAGGGAATATAGGTAGGTGGGGAAAACTAAA
>NC_022018.1:50967592-50972382 GCF_000317375.1 Microtus ochrogaster | reverse complement strand
TGTTTAATTTCAGGGGCTAAGAGATGACTCAATGAAGTGCTTGCCTTGAAAATGTTAGGACCCAAGTTCAAATCCCAGCACCCAGGTAAAAATCTTTTTGTGGTGTCTGTGCCTATAATCTCAGTCCAGAGAAGCAGAAACAGGAGGATTCCGTGGGCTCCCTGGCCAAAACAGTCTGGCCAAACTGGCAAGCATCAGGTGCCAGGGAGAAACCCTGTTTCAAAACACAAGGTAGACAGTTCCTGAGGACCAAGATTCAGGACAGTCCTCTGAATTCCAGAACCTACACACACTGCAATTATCTAACCTGAAGTTGATAAAAGCAACTCACTCTTTTCCCTTCTCATCTGGCACTTGTAGACTAGTCTTGAAGAGGAAGGAGAGACAGGGAAGAGGAGAGATGAGAAGGAAGAGCCTAGAAGGCAAAAATCTCTAATAACCCACACATCTATTCCTGATGGAGAATGTCTGTGGAGTGCTTTGAGTCTTCAGTTCTGTTCTGTGGTCACAGTGTTTGAAGCCAACCTTTCAGAGACAAACGGGAAAGCCCAGGCAGCCACATCTCACAGTTCAATGAACACCTTTCTTTCTTTTTTCTTTTTTTTCTTCTTTTTTTTTTTTGGTATTATAAATCACCCAAAGATACTGAACCCAGGATATATCTTATTTGAAGAATGCCATCACTCTAAAAGGTGTCACTTCAATTTCTCCATAGGAAGTAAGTTTATATTACCCAGATATAACCTTTTATTTTATATTTATAGAATAATGTTATCTACTGAAGTTAGAATAGAGAGTAAATCAGATTCTCAGAGCAAACATCAGAAGGACTTCATCTGCCCCTAGTGACTCTCCTCCCTTTTCATGGACTATCATCCGGCTAGATGTGATAAGGCAGCTTTCCATCCAGATTGGCATCAACCCCACCCACCCCTGGAGGAGTCTAGTTATTAAATTATTTTTTAAAGATTCGTCTTGCTGAGTCTTTGGAGGCTGTACAGCTGGGAGTCATTAGCCGCAATCAGAGGGCAGCCAACAAAAGGAGGATGCTGTGGGTGAACACTGCTTTTCAGTGGCAGCCATCTGGGCAGAGGGAACTGGGCTTCAACTCTGGAGGGTGGGGGCAGTTATCACAATCTTGTTATATTTGGACTTGACTTCAGACCCTAAAGGAAAGATGGCTTTCCTGTGGTTTGCCTTCTGGAGGTGGGAGCAGAAGATAGCAGAAGTAGGCTGATGGACGTCCCCCAGAGCCATGGTGGTCAAAACTGACCAAGGGTCTGAACATAAAAGACAGTCACAAACTGGCAGAGGGCCTTGACTATTTATGACTCAGAGGCTTCTAAAAAGATGTTTTTCTTGCAGGGCGCTATCTCCTTCCAGAGTCCCTCCTCTGCTTTTCCCAGAGATAAGCACTTCCTTTCCACACCAGCGAAAGGCTTCTCCCTGATGCTTGTCCTTCATCTTCTGCGCAGAGAGAAGCCACCTGGGACGTGCTTCAAAATAAGGGAAGAGGCTGGATTTCCATGCTGGAGTTTCTGGTTCTCAGAGGATGTTGGAAAGGCAATGTGATAAACAAGAACAAGAGTAACCTGTGAGGTCAGTTTGGGTTCTGCCTCATCCCGACTGATGCCTCAGAGACCAAGTCAGCTCTCGGTCTCGGCTCCCACAACCGCCAAGTAAGGATCAGCAGGGAGACCCAGGAAGGCGGCGGCCAGGAGAATCCATGACAGCATGTGTGAAGCTCCCAGGCACATATGTAGCATTTGGTAATCAGGAATCATGTTTACGCATATTAGAATTCTTCGTGTGCAACTTCATAAAGTTAGAAAAATTCTCCCAGGCGGTGGTAGCGCACACCTTTAATCCCAGGAGGCAGAGGCAGGTGGATCTCTGAGTTCAAGACCAGCCAGGTCTACAAAGTGAGTTCTAGGATAGCCAAGGCAACACAAAGAAACCCTGTTTCGAAAAACCAAAAAGTAAAATTCCCCAATACCTTTTAAGGTTATTTGAAGAGGAAACTTATGAGTTAAAAATGGTTCATGCTTGCTCCTAGAACTGGAACCAGACACTGATAGATATGTGCCTAGGCTCACAGGATTTTAATAGCACTGTTGTATAGACCACATTTTCTCTATCAATTCCTCTGCTGATAGAGACATAGGCTGATGCCATGTTGTAGCTCCAGTGACCAACGCTGTAATGTGCATAGATGTGCAGTATCTCTGTGATGTGTCAGTCGGACTTCTCACTAATAATGGCAGGCATGGGGGTGGAAGGGTAGCAGACAAGTCGCGAATTAGAAAAATAACGTTCACATCTATAAATTATAAAATATAAACTGAGTCATTATACTTATGCCCTGGCTGGTGAAGTGAATAGTGTGGCTTGGACACAGGCATGGGCTACAGTAAATAATGAGTCAGTTCAATAACAGACATCTCTGAACCACAGATGCCACACATTAAACCCCATAGAAGACTTCACAGATGAAGATTTTGCATACATCTGATCATCTTAATCCCAATAAAAAACAGGTAATAAAATACAGACTAATTTAATTGTTCCTATTTTAGAAATAAGAAAGACGAGCTGATAAACACGTGAAACTTTTCATACCTGAAAGAAATCAAGTTCTTCATAGAATTCTTAATTTCCCCTTCCCCAAGTTCCCTTTCTATTCCATTCCATTGGTTAGGTGGGCTCTAGAGCCCTTCAGTGCACTTGGTAATCACCCTTAGGCTGTTAAAGGAAGGAAAAGATTCCCAGAGGCCAGGGAAGACACATCACAGTCAGAGAGGTAGAACCTGCTTCTCAGACAGGCAGACAGGCAGACACGCATGCAGGCACACACATGTTAAGAAACCAACAGTAAAACACTTTTACTGGTACCAAGGGAGGGCAGGGTACCAAGAGCAGTAGTAAGTTGGGACCAGCCAAGGAACGCCATCCAGGAAATGTGAAGGATAGCGTTGTGTTGAGCTGTGTTGAAGAACATCCTTAAAGCCATCAGGAAGAATTCTATGACCCAGCTCTTCAGAGAGAGTTAGACCAAAGGTTGTGGAAGCTGTTTCATCAAGCTACCTGGGAAATAATTTTATCAGTAAGGAAAAAGGAGAGCAGGGTGCTGGGGATGTAGCAAAGGATCGGAGTTCCATTACTCGACTGCAGAGCTAGCTTCCAGAAAGTAGGTCTCAAGACACAGGGTAACACACAGATAAGAAACCATTTCCTCAGTTCACGTCCCAAAGAGTCTATATTTGGACCAATCCTGAAGCTGATGAGGTTAAGAAATATTTATGTTAGAAGATTTGCATGTCAAATACTGTTTTCCTCTTCTTGGTTTCAGGGCAGCCAGACAGAAGAAATTGGGTGTAATTAAATATAAAAAGTATCAATTAGCACTGATTTTCCCATCCGCAGAGAGAAATGACCAATTGGGAACAAGTGATCCAGTCCTCTCCCAGCCTTCCAGAGGAATCAGAAACACAGACTCCACCCCACCTAATTTCACAAGCAAAATCCCAAGTAAATGTCTCCCAGACAGACACTTGGTAGACTATTATAGAGTCTAACACAATGATGACCAGTGTCACAAATCTGAAAGTTTTGAGTGGTGTCAAACGTTGAGTCCCTAGTATCATTTCACTACCACCTGGCACTATATACTTAAGACATTTGTGCCAGAAAGAAAGATGTGTGGTCACAGGGCAGAACAAAACACACTTAGCACCAATTCCACTTCTATCAGTTTGTATCAATACATCCATTCATCTTGTCCCAGTGAGCTCATGTCCCGGTGTGGAAAGGGATATTTTTCTTTCTTCAGCCATCCTCAGCAGGTCCCATTGATATTGTCGTCAATATGTCCTTGTCATCCCATATGTCCTGTTTCTTTCTGCAGCTGTTCATCAAGAGTCATTTTTTGCAACAATGAGGACCCTAAGAGAGACGTAAATGGATCAATTCTTGTCTTTTTCTCCTTCCTATGTAAATACATGTATGTCTCTCTTAGGGTCCTCTTTGTTGTCTAGGTTCTCTGGAGTTGTGAATTGTAGGCTGGCTTTTCATTGTCTTATTTTATGTCTCATATATTTTTATCAATACCTATTCTCTTCAGTCATTATTTTCTCTATTTTCTGTTTTCTTTCAGCTCTTTGAGCATCTTTAAGATAGTGACTTTAAAGTCTGTACCTAGTAGCTCTGCCCTCGGGTCTTGGAGGAGGTGTTCTCTGGGCTTTGTGCTTGTTTCTGTACTTTGTCTTTGGAAGGTTTTCACTTGTTTCACAGTCCATACTTTTCTATATTTGAATTAAGTAGTATGGCACCTTGAAAAGTGGGTTCTTCTTCTCCCACACAGTATAATTGTTGTTTTGTTTTTATTTTTAATTGTTCTAGACTCTCTCTGAGTTGAAGACCAACTTAAGTGAAAACCTAAGGTCTTCTCGGGCCTTTTCTGATCCTTCATTCTTTCCCAGGAATGTGGGGTAAGTGTGTAATTTTATAAATTCTTCTACACATGTAGCTTTTAAAGTGAGAGCGGAAAGGTGATTGTGCTCCTTAAAATCCCCTGGAAGTCATTTCAGTGAGGGGTTAGAGACCTGCAACAGTGTGGGTAGACACACTGATTCCCACCATGACTCCCTCCATGACTCCCTCCATGACTCCCACCATGATTCCCACCATGATTCCCACCATGATTCCCACCATGACTCCCACCATGATTCCCACCATGACTCCCACCATTATTCCCTCCATGACTCCCACCATTATTCCCTCCATGACTCCCG
>NC_022018.1:50954302-50967492 GCF_000317375.1 Microtus ochrogaster | reverse complement strand
CCCTCCATGACTCCCGCCATGACTCCCACCATGACTCCCGCCATGACTCCCGCCATGACTCCCACCATGACTCCCACCATTATTCCCACCATTATTCCCACCATGATTCCCACCATGACTCCCACCATGACTCCCACCATTATTCCCACCATGATTCCCACCATGACTCCCGCCATGACTCCCGCCATGATTCCCACCATTATTCCCACCGTGATTCTCATAAGACTTTGAGCTGTCCCAGGAACAGTACACAACTGCCTATTAGAAGGTCACTGTGCCAAGAGCTGAAACTGAATAGAATTAACCACAATTTACCTTATAAGCCTTTCACTGGATGCTGCAAGCCTTGGGTAGACATTAGCGCTCAAAAACGGTTACATCAGAAAAATTCTGCCAGAGCAGAATCTCTGCAGCTTGGGTAGAAAGACAGATGACCAGTGCTCTCTACTCTGCCATCTTCTGATAATTCTCTCTGCCAAGTTATCTCTTTGTGTTAATATTGGTATGTTTTCCCAATATGAAAATTTTTAAAGCTTTACCTTCAAAATATAGGCCCTATACAGGACAAAAAAATGAACTGAAAGATTAAATCTTTTTTTAAAAAAAGTTCTCAAGTTTAATTCACAATATTAAAAAGAAAACAAACAAGACAGTAGTTTGATACTTATGTTCCTGAAAGATTATGATAAATGGTTAAGCACAATAAGTGGAAAGCATTTTATAAAAGGGGGAGGTGGAAATTTCTGTCCAGACTTTAGAAATTAAAATTTGCTTCAGGGAGAAAACAGGTGCATAACGAGGGGCCACTGTTCCCGAAAGGTCTCTGGGATCTGGGTGCTGAGAAGACTTATCAAATCCATAAAACCACCAGACCAAGTCAGAGTGGCGAGTGCACTCAAGAAGGTTCGGAATAAAACCAAGAGATTCACTAGGATGCTAATGCCTTGCCCCACGCTAACTCTAATCTGTTGGTCAGCCAGACGAGCCAAAAGATCCAGAGGCTGATGCCAGCGAAGGCCTCGCAGTCATTACTCTGCTTTACCCACTGAGACCAGCCATCGTAGTCCGGAGAACTATTTCAGGTATTGAAGTACCATGTCAAACGGTAACTTGGCTGCTCCCAATGCATTTCCTTCTAGCCCACTGCCAACTGACTGAAAAGACTCAAGATTCAAAACTCTAATGTGCCCGACACCCCAGGGTGGGTAAGTCACTCTGAACAAAGAACATGCCAGTTCATCTTCGCCTAGCGCCAGGCACAGCTGGAGGGAAGAAAAGGAAACCCATTTTAAAGCATTTTAAATCTACTCTCTATTCCAGACTGTGAAGCCGCTCGGTTTAGGATCTGAAATATGCTTACTTTAACCCATCTTTGTTGACACAGCCACAAACTTCAGCAAATACTGAAGCCAGACTCAACCAGAGTTCTTATAAACTTTCATATGTGAGCAAAATCCCCCCCTTCATTTTGCCTAATGTTCATCTGCTGTAATTTTTGCCAAGTTCTAAAAAGGAAATCTTCAAGCATTTTCTATTCTATATTTTACAGTTTAAAAAAAAAAAGCCAATTGGACAGCACTCTCCCATTTCAAGCACTAGTAAATGTTGCCTCTTCCTTTTCTCAAAAGGGTTTTTTTCCAACAGTCATCATTTGTATTATATTTCACAGGCCTCCTAACCCACGGGACCTTCTCTGGCTACCAAAGTATTCAGAATTATAGGACCTGCACCTGCAGAGGGAAAACAAACAAAAGCCAAAACTTTAGGTTGTGGGACAAGGAAGATCATGTTTTCCAAAGAGCCCTATGTGTGTGCACACTCGGCTGTCCTTATATCAGGAGTCACGCTCTTTGCTAGTATTCTAAGCCTTTTGTTCCTCATACTATAATTGACCACATTTGGCTGATTTCTGGGAAATTCTTTGCATGTCAGCATCCTTGTCAGTCAATCTAGGTATTACCTCTCTCTACTGGAAAGCTTAGTAGTTGGCTCTTCCCTTCTTAGATGCAGCCTCCCTAACCATGTATTCAACACCCTGCACAGCCTGGTCTCATGAGCCTAAGTCCAAAGACCTGTTCCCTCGCCACTCTCCTCTCCTAGTAGGGAATATGGTCCTGACTGCTTATCCTCAAATATGCCCTCCTGTACTATAGCAAGTCTAACTCTCTCTCTGAGTCTGTCTGTCTGTCTGTCTATCTATCTCTGTCTCTCTGTCTCTCTCTCACACACACACATGTGTATACGTATGATCACGAGAATATATGTACATACACATGTGGAGGCCTGAGGTCAACACCGAGTGTCTTCAGCTGCTCTCTACCTTACATTTTGAGGCAGGATCTCTCACCAAACCTGGAGATTGCTGAATCTTCTATACTGGTTGTCCAATGAGCCTTAGGATTTTTCTTGTCTCCATCTCCCCAGAGCAGCAAACTCTTTACCAATTGAGCTATCTGCCCCACTCAAATCTAGCTTCTCTTTCTGGATTAATTTCTTTCCACCTGTAAAAGTCCTATCTAATGCCCGTGGTACCCAATCCATCAAGACTTCCCTGTGTGCTACAGCACTAAATTCCTTCTTCTTCCTGTCTATGCCTTCCTCTTGGAACTTTTCACATCTCTGCAGTGTTAGAGCTACGATAATTATACACTGGAATCTTCTCTGTCAGGTACAGAGAGAAATCTCAGGTGACTCATATTTCTGTCTCTCCATCATCTCTACTCCCAGAGTCTCTGTTTTCAAAAGATGTTCATTATGCATTTCTTAGGTTAATAATAAAGGATATAAAAGTTACTCTGTTATGCTAATCTCTTTTCATATAAAAATGGCCATAGATAGGGTAGACATATTTACCAGCCTGTTTGAGATCATCTAAGGAAAAGAAGAAAGCAAATACTCATTGAGAAACTAGCAAGGCCACAGAGAAGGTCTCTTCACACTGTGAGGCCAGATGAACCCTTCTTCCTTCCGTCCTAAGTGCTTTTGTAAGATATTTTTCACAGTGGTGAATGACACACTGTCAGCCCTCCTGAATAACTCGGAACACCTCTGCCTCCCTCTCCCTCTTCCGTGACCCTCTGCCTGGCATCATTTATTATTACAAGTGTTAATGGAAAAGTAAGAAGCCTAAGACCTCAGATGAAATGTCAGCTTTGAAGTCAGATAAAAAAATAAATAAATGTACTTTTGTTAGTCTCTTACAAGATTACCCTCCTACATAATAACAATGGTTGCTAGGAATATTCTCTGCCTTGTCAGAAAACAAACGCTTTTCATCTTAAAAACTCATGATGGCTTCTCAAGTTTCACAAACCGGTTTTCTTCCACATATGTAATAAAGCATCCAAGAAAGGGATCTGATTGGAGAAGCTGAATTTAATGTGCGGAGGACCATGGCACTCTCATGATCCCAGCCTGGGTCTCACAGCCCACAGGGCCTTCTGTAACCTGGTCCTCAATACCCTCACATCTTTGGGAACCTGACACATGGGAACACTCAGCCACCTCTCAACACACTAGACATCTTTGCTGGACACGTTTCTCAGGTCTGACCCTCCTCCCCCTTCTCTGTTAAATAAAGCCATTTAATATGGCGCTTCAGCAGTGTCCCCTCTGAGTCGTGACCAGAAGAGTCCTACATCTGCTCTCATTGTACTTGGGTATCACATTGAACCTCTAGGACAAGTAGCACCCCTGACGAAGATTTATCCATTGCCTCTCCCTTGAAATTAACAGGGTACCCAACACATCCTTATTAGACTCAAGTCTGTCTTCTGGCCTCTGTGGTCTAGGATTGGCACCTTGAAGTGTCTATTCTAGCCAGAGATAAGAATTTCCAAAGCTCGCTTTCATGTAGGTGAGTTCATTGAGGCAGCTTTACCTACAGTGTGTGAGCAGAAATGCTGTTTACCACTTTGAGCCCAGTTGCTTGAGAAATGGCTACGGTTTCTCGCCCTCTCCTTAATTTTGCACCAACTGGAAGCAGATGACTCTCAAGCCTGACCGCAGGATGCAAAAAGCCTGAGTCCTTGAGCCGCTGTGTGGAAGAACACATCCCAGCAGCTGACTGTTGCCAGGGAAAGAGGAAAACTTCTGCTGGGTTACAGCGCTTTTTTATAGAAATTTTATCACAAATAATACATATTACCAGTACGCATCTTATTTAATTCTGAGTAGCAAACATATTTTCATTTTGTCCCTCTAAGTTCTGGTCATAATGTGCAGACCATAGAGGAGAAAGAAAATAGACTAGGAAGGAAAATTAAAAAGAGAGGAAGGGATTAAGACACAGGCAATGAAGACACCTTGGGTATACTCTGCTCAGCCTCCCTGACAGCCCAGCATACTGTGACCAAGTCACTTACCCATTTTGTTGCCGTGTCCATCATACCCTACAGCAGACATTCAACAAATCTGTGCTAACTTCCAGCAAATGGAATCATGGATAGTAGACCTTTGATTCCCCATAAAATAATCCTAAAACATAACATTCCCTACACCTGGTATTTTGGTAAGTGGAAAACAATCTCTTTTTAGAAAGCAAGTTGGCTGAGTAAGACACAGAGTTGAACCATGTCTACCAGAATGCTTAGAAGGACGCTTGCTCTTAAGAGTGCAAAGAATAGAGCTCTTCGCTTGTTATTAAAGATCTGAGGTTTAATGGTCGGCTCTGTATCAGATAAAAGGCAGCATTTTCCCCACTTATTATCTTAATCTTTGAAACTAGCCACTAGTTACAGCAAGAATATTTAGAAAAACCTTCGGAAAATAGTTTTAAAGAAGAAGGGAAGGAAGAATGAAGAAATATCTTTTTAAAAAATTAAACTTTCCAATCAAGCGAGGGGAGAGAAGACCACATGGAATACAGGGGCCAATTTAAGCCATAGCCAATAGTCCAATGGCCCAATTATCACAGTATATATATAATGCTAAATTTCTCCCGGTCCTGCTGATCAGACTGTCAGGGACCAGCCTCAACAGCAGCTCACTGCTTCTGTTTATCTCTAAGCCATTACCCAGTTGTACAGTAAATCTGCATTTCCAAGATGGTCCAAAATAGCAACCCATGCCGGCTAAATTTGTTTTGGGACATATCAGGCAACAGCTAGAAATTTTTAAATGACCAACTTGCATTCCACCAAGGCAGGCACTGAATGAATTGATTAGGAAAAAGCTAAAAATTGAGCAGCATTTTTTTTTTGGAGTAGGCTAAGGTTAGTGCTGCCAAGGAAAAATATGTAACTACCAAGAGAACGGCCATCAATTGCAGCTGATTTTCAAATGGAACAGTGGCACAAAAAAAAAATGGTATTCAATGAGGAGTGATGACTTTATTTTTCCCCTCTAGATACCCCCCTTTGAGCCAGGCCAGTGGCAAAATTGAGGCATCAGCCACATACTCAAACATATGGCAGCAAAATTGCACTAGGGAATGGCGGAGTGTGCCACCAGCCGGGGGTTCCTTCTCCGTCCGGACCACCTTTGATTGGGAGGCCAGCATGGCACATGTACTGTGCAGAGGGCTCACATTCAGCGGACTGATAGTCGTGATTGATTGGTGTACAACTGTGTGTGTGGCTGCCTGTGTGAAGAGGGCTCTCCGGAGAGACAAGCCCAGCTATTGTTTGGCTGCTCTCATGTTAGCGGGTGCCCTGCGGTAACCCTCGTGCTCTGAAATACTCATATTGGTTATTTCAAAGTTGGGTGCAGAATTGTGCTTTCCCGTGTCTGTCACTAATGACTTGCAGCTGTTGCTAATCTGTGCCTCTGATTTCCTTTGATTACTATGTGTATTGATGCCTGTGGTAAATAGGCATCTGCCAGGTGCCAGCACAATCAGGGGAAAAATATAAAAAGTTCCCTGTTTCAAATTCAATGTGACATTGTGCAAGTTGAGAGGCAGCCATTTAACTATTCAGAGGAAACAGCTTCCTGGGGCACCTCCGGCCTCCTGGCCAGGGACATTCCTCCCATTCTCCCCCTCCACCCTCCTCTCCCAATGATGTTTTCTTCAGGATTTTTTTTTTCTTCAGTCATGAGAAGAGGGTTTCCATACCATGTGACATCAGCAGAGAGACATATCTAGCCGAGCAATTGTGATCAACCTAGAGAGAAAGTTTTTTTGTTTTTTTTTGTCTTTTACCTCTATCAGTAGATTTAGGCTTTGGAAACTTCACCTGTCCCAAGGTTGCAAATGTCTTCCCACGACGGCAGCCATTTTATCTCTAGGGAATGCTCTCTGGACTGGCTCTATGTCACATCACTGAGACAAAAAAAAAAAAAAAATACCTGGCAAAGACAACGTAAGGAAGGAAGGGATCATGTGGGCTCCCAGCGCCATGTCTATCATAGCATCGAAGGGATGGGGGCAGGGCAGTGAGGTAATGGCACTGTGTCAACAGTCAAGAAGAGGGGAGACATGAATGCTGGCACTCAGCTCATGCTCCCTTTTTGACTCAGTCTGGGACCCCAACCTGATACTGCTGCATTTCAAGTGGGTCTTCCCATCTCATGTAACCTAATCGATATAATCCCTCACAGATATGAGCAGAACTATCTTCTACTTATAAACCCATCGTGTTGACAACCGAGGTTAACCGTCAGGTTCAGGAGGCGCCCTGAGCAGCATCACCTGCAGAAAAGTCAGGAGGGAGCCTGCAAGGAAACAAAGCAAGATGGAGACATTCCAGAAAAGATGCAAAGAGAAGCGGCAAACTCCGGCACCTGCAGGTGGGATAGAAAGACTGCTTCCCAGAGGTATGTCTAAGAAGGCCAGAGGAAGCAGGCTTGAACCATTTCCTACTCTTATGCAGCAATCAGAGTGCATTGGGGAAAGAGCTTCTGATGTCCCCAGACAAGGTTCTTCTATTGCATGGGCATCTTGTTCTTCTACCATACCTTATTGAGACAACTCTGAATGCAAGCTTCAGCAGGCTCACTTCTGTTTCTTGCTTTAAACAGAAAGATCTTCAAAAGATGTACGGTCAATATCTTATCACTACTCATAAGTGCCTCAAGAGGCAGATCAACTTTGGGATAAATTGTTGGAGTGAAAGACTAAACACCCCAAAGCATAGACTAACCGCTGGTATGCTAAAAATCTAGAAAATCAGTACAGTACCCGTGGTCTCCATATGTGGTCACGTTAAACAGACATTTGACTCTTACATAAATTCTAAAAGGAAAATAAGAATCTGTTTGGTTTTTTTTTTTTTTTAAGCTCATCAAGGGCAATCTAAAATCTCACACCACTTACAAGGGGAAAAAGTCACCACCACCGAGCCCGGGGAAGAGTTTGTCATTTTGTATCAAGTCAGAAGAAAATGTCCACTCTGGATATGTAGTGCCTAAGACTTAAAAAAGTCACCCAGCAAGACGGCCCGCCCCAGCACCAGATGAGTCAGCTAAAACATGAATTTAAAAGACTTGCATGTCTAGGACCGAAGACAGGGTAGGAAGACATGAGTAGGTGCTCCGTAGCCCCCTGCTCAAGGCATGGTTCCAAGCTAATAGTCATCAGGGTCTTGAGGGGTGTCGACGGGGAAGCTCCGAGTGGGGTGAAACATGAGGTTAAGATTGGAACGATGCGGAGTGTGTATCAGTATTCTCAGAAAGAGAACACAAGCTGAGCACTCCTTATCTGGAATGTTCAAGACTACAAGTGCTTTGGCTTTTAGATTTTTTTTTGAAGATTTTGAAATATTTACATATGCATGATATAGCTCCATTTATGAAAGAAAAATTCACTTCTGTTTCATCAACACGCCATGCATCTACCTGAAGGCAGCTTCATCCAACGTTTCTAGTGAACCTGTCTTTTGAAAGTGACCTGTCCCATGAGGTCAAGTGTGAAATTTTCTACTTGTGCTATCAAGGTTCAAAAAGTGCTGAATTCTGGGGCACTCCGAAGTTTGGATTTTCAAATGAAGGTGACTCATTCCTGGTTCCTCAGCCAACAAATAGGTCGGCACCGTTTCACGACATTACATTTTACTTAAACAGTAAAACAAACTTCCCAGGACTCAACTAAAAACAAGGAACATCTGAGACAATGATGCTGATTTGATGAGATACAGACAATCCTGCCAATGGTCCTGGCTAAAGATAGAGACATCAAAGATACTTGACTCCACCTTCATGGAGTATACAGAAACACTGCTCTGCTCGCTGATAACAGTAAAGAGGCGGGGTGGTACAGAAAGCACACAGGAAAAAGAATAGCTACATACTCAACCTGCTGAACCATCTCCTCCACTCCACAGAGCCATGCAAGAAGACACCTGGGGAAGGGGCTGGGCATGGGGTAAGCTCCTTTAAATCCATCACTCAAGAGGCTGAGGCAGAAGCAAATGGATCTCTGTGAGCTTGAGACTGCTCTACATACAGAGCTCCCAGCCAGCCAGGGTTATGCAGTCAGACCTTGTCTCAATTAAAAAAACAAAATTAAAAAGCAGAGAAATCTTATCCTCCCATGTGACATGGCTTTTTATAATAACGAGTAATCTAGCATCTACCTTTAAATTGTTGTCAGTGCATCTGAACACAGTGTATTCCAGAAGGGTTCAAAAGGGGACTGTCATCCCAGAGCTCTGTGTCAAGGGTCTGCATCAGGCTAAGGCCATGACATCACACAGAATCCTGCACTGGCAACAAGCGCTAAGATCAGCCAAAGGAAGTACCCAGCTGGGTCTTTGGTCCAGCAGCATCCATGGCCCATTCTCAACCAGACTCTTGCCCAATAATGGAGAAATTGCTAAGGAAATCTTAAAATGAGGCCTTGGCGTGGTAAATCCTGGATGAAGCATGGGTAATAAAAACTCAGAGACAGAAATCGGGTTTCAATCTGAAGGTCAGAAAAGCAAAACAGCCAGCCACTGTTTTGGTTGATCCTGCCAAAAAGGTGATCCTGCCTTCAGGAATCTCAGAATGAGACTGAGAGCTGTCTCCTCCCATTTTATAATCCTCTCAAATTCTGGGATTAAGGGTGTGCACCATGACCACCTGGTTTCTATGGCAAGCTAGTGTGATTACTGGGATTAAAGGTGCATGTCATTGCTGCCTGGTCTTTAAGGCTGGTCAGTGTAGCTGTTTTACTTTTCTGATTCTCATACAAACTTTATTTATTAAAATACAAACAAAATGTCACTACACCCAATTGTCCCTTCTATCACTGTATGGTAGAATGTACATCCATATCTAATGCTTAGTGTGCCCAGTACACAGTTTCTGTAGGTCACTGCAATGTTAAATGCTAAAACACGCACACGTGCGTGTGCGCACACACACACACACACACACACACACACACAATTTCATGCTGTACTTCCCAGAGTGGAGTTACTATGATATCATCTATAAAATGAAATACTTAGAAGTCAAGAACTTTGAAAATTGCTAAGTATTGTATATCACCTTTAAAGATTACTAAAGTATGTTAGGGAGTCCTACAAATCATTACGACTCAACATATTTCAATATAGAATTTTCTAAATATATTTGATGTAAAATCCATGTGTTAATATTTCAAACAGTAGAGACTTGGAGATCACTTTATTATATTTATTCATTTCTTTTCTATAGAAAACAGAACATGTGATTGTCTGAAAATTGTCAAATTTAGGGAGAACTTCAATGATAAATTGTCATCTATATAATTGGGTCATGATATTTAACTAGTAAACCTTGGTAATAACCGAGATGAGACAGGGGTACGATTTTGTTGAAATCCCATCCTATGGGGTCATTCGGGATCTTTATGTCTTCATTGCCAATTTAATGTTTTGTGAACTATTTCATTTGTGTTAATGAAACTGAGCACTGTTGTGGTTTTTAGGCAAAGAATGCTAGCTCAGGAAATTTCCACAAATGTTCATAACGGCATCTGGATTCTCTGCTCCCAGCGCTCAAATCACTGTAAGTAGCCAGCTACTCAGCAGGCTTAAAGCTAACTCTCCACATGGGCTGGAGACCTGCCTCAGTGGATAACAGCACACGTGCCATTCTTCCCGAAGATGCGAGTTTGGTTCCCAGCACTCATGCTGGGCAGTCACACACGCCTGTCACTCTAGCTCCAGGGACTAGGATGCCGTCTTCTTGCCTCCCCGGGTCCCTGTACTCACACGGACACAACCCAAATAAGCTTCAAAGTCAGATTTTGGAGAGATGACTTTCCTCCTGCAATGTAAGCCATGGAGCCTGAGGTCTCAGCTTGAGTATGATGAGGACGAGCACTGTGCTGTCCACACTGTAAGGGAAGAGGGCTAGCTAGCTGTTTTCAGAGCTGGGGACTGAAGTGTCTGCCTTCTGAGTCCTGATCAGTGTGTTGATCACCAGTTATATATGTGAGGGAGGAGAGAAAAGAGTATGGAGTGACTGGGAAACCATGAAATGAACTGGGAAATGATAAAGACAATCAACCACCTTTAGATTACAGTTCTAGGAAATACCTCTGACTGCAAAACCAGTCTGCTAAGGAAGGTTCAGTGGAGACTTTTGAGAGAAGTACCCTGAAGGAGCTACACCCTGGGAGCAAGGAACTCTGGTAAGAGGCACGGTTGAGAGCAATTGCCCTCCAGTGCGGTCCCCCACCCAGCAGCATCAGCAGCACCTGGAACACCTCAGAAATGAACCTTCGCAACCCCCACCCCAGACTTACTGAACCAGAACCTCTGGAAAGGGCACTTCAGAATTGCTCACTTCACCACGTCCTCCCGGGAATGCAGACACAGGCTGCTCTGAAGACAAGGAAATTGATTGCCTGATCGTTTTAATCACCGTGGTGGCTGATAACAAAAAGTTAATCCAGGTAAAATAATCATTGGAAAGAAAAGGAGCAACCTGGGGAGGGAACCAGCTGATTTTATCAGAAGATCAATGATCTGGGGAATAGGGATGTTCCGTTCTTTTCAAATTCTGACTCCAGGTTTTCCAGGTGGCTGACTAGCTTTCCCTGTACCTTGCCTTCCCTTCTTGTTTGTAAGGGAGCTAATGAGAGCACAGCTGAACAAGTTGTCAGGACTAACGAGATATAGGGATGAACAACAACAGAGGATTATTTTCTAAATTCAGGCTTTAAGTCTCAGAGGTAGGCAATTTAAAGACAACTTTAGCAAAGAAACAAATAAGTAAGAGGTGATATGGTTGGAAAACACAGAGGGGCCACCTACTAGCATTTAACCACCTCATATATACGTGTGTGTGTGTGTGTGTGTGTGTGTGTGTGTGTGTGTGTGCGCGCGCACATTTCAGACTATAGATACTGTTTACTTACATACACCACAGACTATAGAAGATAGGGATTTGTAGAAATCTCAAAATTTTACTTTTTAGCATAAAAGTAAAAGTCTAATAAAAGTACAATTATATAATAAAATAATTTTTTTAAAGAAAAGGAATGAGGGAGAGGAGAAAAGGAAGAAGGAAGTGGGAAGGGAGGGAGAGAAAGCAACAAGGTCCAAAAGCATAAAAGGAAGCCATGGGTGAGCCAGAGGAGGCCATCATTTCAACTTAAAGCTTTCTATAATCACGACTAGGTCCACAAGAGTAGAACGAATCAGTGACTCAGAAAACAACAACAATGACATTCCTTCTTGACCCTGAATCCAGGGAGAAATGGCCACCCAGGACCACTGTTTTACTGAGCATCCTTTTCGGTGCTGTCCTTTGAGATAACGGTTTGGTTGCTGAGCCTGCTCTCAGGACAACGCAGTGACGATTTCCCACAGCAACTGGAGGGTGGGATTTGAAGCTCAGAAAGCCAGGAATAAAACCTGTAGATGAGGAGCTGGAAAGAGGGCTTAACAGTTAAAAGACCTAGCACCACCCCCAGAGGACCCGAGTTCAGTTCCCAGCATCCACAGTGGGCTGAGCCCTCTGGCATGGATCATTAATCAAGAAAATGCCGCCCCCCCACAGACTCTCCTAACGCCCATCTTATGGGATCATTCTCTCAATTGAAGTTTCCTATTCCCAGATGACCCTAGTTTGTGTCATGCTGACAGAAGACAAACCAGCACAACTGACCACTGATCAACTTGCCACACAAATACTTCACTATTAAACCATAGCCTAGTCTCCTAAGGCTCATGTTTACTTCATAATACAAGGCATAATCCACTATTAAATGTTCTTTAAATCCTTTAAAATACTGATGGTTTAAAAGTCTCAGATATTTCGAGTTTAAGTTCATATGAATACCAAAAACAAATCACATACATTCAACCTAGCAGTCCAAGAAGATGATCTTACTCCGAAAGAGAAAGAACAAGGGACCAGCAGTGAATACTCACACCCCAGCAAAATCAAATCCAGCAAACACTGAGTTTTACAATTCCAATGACCCCAGCACCTGAGACCTGGGATATAATATTCTGGGTGCCAACCCTGCCACATGGTACCAAGTCTCAGCTGCTCTCAGTGACCCTTTCATGCATTCAAAACCACCTGAGACACTCTTACACATTACCAAGTTGAACTTGCAACTTGAGAACAGCCTTGCCCCTCTGGGCACAGCCTAAAATCTGTGTGCTGACCTTAAGGAACCTCTGCCCACAATAGTCACCTCGATGGTGCTCATCTCCCATCTGCACCAGCTGAGTCTTTCACCCCGGCTGGTCAGAAACTACAAATTCTTAAGTCAAACATGTCACAGCAACAGCCATGGTGTGGTCATCACAGGAACAGCCATGACATGGGTCTTTGAGAGACTCTCCAGCTGTCTTCTGAAATTTCACAAGCCAGGCCCTCACTACCTGCATTGCTCTCAACATTCTCTCCTGGGCTCCCCACGGAGCAGCGCCTGAAGTTCCAAGCATTCAACAGCCTCTCTAGCCCAAAGTTCCCAACACATTGTACAATTCTCCCAAAAACAACATGACCGAGTCTGTCAGCAATTACCTCTTGATCCTGCCCTTGTTTGCTTTCCTACTGCTGTGATAAACACCATGGCCAAAAGCAGCGTGAGGAGGAAGGGGTTGATTTGGCTCACAGTTCCACACGGTAGTCCATCCTTGAGAGAAGTCAGATAGGAAGTGGAAGCAGGAACCTGGAGGCAGGAACCAAAGCAGAGACCATGGAGGGATGGCTTATTCTCCATGGCTTGCTCAGCTTGCTTGCTTACATAATCCAGGACCACCCTCAGTGGGCTGGGCCCTCCTACATCCTAAGGGTGGTATCACCCTCAGTGGGCTGGG
>NC_022018.1:50923770-50954166 GCF_000317375.1 Microtus ochrogaster | reverse complement strand
AATCAAGAAAATGCCCCACAGGCTCGCCTACAGGCCAATCTAATTGAAGACATTTTCTCAATGGACGTTCCCTCTTCCCAGATGACCCTAGGCTTGTGTAAACTTGGCAAACACCAGGCAGCATAGAAAGTCTCCTCCTAGGTCATGATCCACTTGTTTCTATCAGAACTATACCAGGATCACTTTCCCCTCATTTTGTATTTCATGAACATTAAGATAAAAAGTATAGTGAAAAAAGGATATTGTTAATCTTTGCTTGAAAGAAGTCCACGCTGTTTTAAAATATTAATGCACCCCTAAACAATGTCAGTGTCAACAAAAAATAAATAAATAAATAAAACACAAAGGACAGGATGTACATAGTCTTCCTGTTCACATATAACACTGCTAAATCCCAAGTGCAATCAGTGCACTTAGGAACTAGGCTATACACAAAGTGCAATGTCTTAGGAACTATGCTATGCCCAGGGACCCTATGACTCTGGTATAGTCAGAAAGAAAAATGGGATGACTCAACCCACATGGAGTACATTATAACCAGTTACCCACGTGTGGCCAGTAACCTGTAGGTGTGTGTATTAAGCAATGACATAGGTTCTTTACTGGTGGTGGTGGTTTGAGTGGAGGTTTTGTACGACAGTGTTTCGGTGTATAAACAAAAGCAGCTGGAGCTCACTAGTAGCCCAGGCTGGCCTCTGTCTTGCAGCCATTCTCCCACACTATAAAATACTGTAAGTGCCAGTGGAAGAAAGAGACAACACGGACTTGACTGGGGTTTGTTTGGTTTTGAGGTGCTCTGGGAGCCAGGGGTGCATGCCCACCGCTTCACACTGTTGCAGGAAATTGGGTTTTTCTTACCAAAGAAAGAATTTGCTAGGAACTAGACACAGTAAGAGGAAAGCTACTAATAAATACTAATAAAGTCAGACTGGAAATATCCAGAATGGGCGATATGAATATCAATTGAGATCCTGCAGGGCGACTTCTTTATTTAGATGCTGGACATACAAAGCCCTTCCAAAGGCACACATCTATGGCGTTCAGCTGTGTGTAATGATAATGTACCACTGCCCTCTAGTGTGGAACCTGAGAAGATAGCATCTCTGAGATGGAAAAAGAAAATGGCAAGCAGCGGACCAGATGATGGTTTTGCTTTGTTTTCTGAGTCAGGGTTTCACATAACCTAGGCTGGACCTGAACCCCCCATCATTCTACCTCCTCACCTAGAGAAGGTTCTGGGATTTCAGCCCTGTGTCACCATGCCTAGCCAAAAGTATTTTTATCTGCAAGTTCTACCACTAACCACTCTCTCTCCAGGTGAATGAAAGGGGCCTAAAGAGAATAAAGTAGCCCGAAGTCACAGGACTCCAGAACTGCAGGACTGGGGCCGGACCTTAGGCCACCGGAGTGCTAGCTCTCTGGATTAGGGTCCTTCCTAACACTGCGTTCTTGGTCCATGTCCTCATTTGGCAGCCCCCTTTGTTGCCTGGGTCTCTGCTTCTCTCCCTGTAACTCCCTGCTCAAGTCCCTTTATCACTAGGAGTCCAGGGCATCCGCAATCACAAGTTCAAATCCTTACAATAGTTTAGCTGAAAAGAACAATGGTTAATGAGGCCTCGTTGACAAGAATAGGCTGCCATCAGCAAGCTAATGACCACTTAGGCCTGGCAGGGATGCCAGCCTACAATTAGGTCTACAGTGATGTACAAACAGAAAGGGACTCTGTGATCGTTAAACATGATCCTTTAGTCCAATTGTTCGTAGGAGGAAAAAAATAAAACAAACCTTAAATCCCGCCCAAGAAAACCTAAAATTCATACCTTGGAATGCCAGCCCATGGCCCTACTAACTCACACATCTAAATGTTTCTGAGCAAGCATGTGAGCATGTATTCTCTCAAAAATACTCTGCACTGAAGGGAGATTTCTCTTTCATGACACAAAGTACAGTGAATGGCTTTTTACTTCACTTCACTTATTGCTAATTTCTAAACGAAGGGCCCACGGACTGTGCGGTGCTCCCCTCTGAACCTCGGATTAGGCACAGAACACACCCAAACACTGATTTCCTAGCACAAATCGAAGACAAAGAGAGCTTCTAATAAGCAAGGCAGAGAAACAAAGTGGCTGAATCTGAACGGGGCAAGAAAACAGCAGCAAATAGCTTTGCAAGAGTTCATTTTAAACCGGGCGATGGTGGCGCACGCCTTTAATCCCAGCACTCGGGAGGCAGAGGCAGGCGGATCTCTGTGAGTTTGAGACCAGCCTGGTCTACAGAGCTAGTTCCAGGACAGGCTCCAAAGCCACAGAGAAACCCTCTCTCTCAAAAGAAAAAAAAAAAAGAGGGAAAAGGGGGAAATCCTGTGTTAGAATGAGCTAAGATGAGTTGCTAAGTTCTGGTTGGCTATGTTAATTAGGTTAGTAATGAATTTTGATTGCTGGGCCTTGATAGTTGGACCTTGGTGATCAGTCTCAGAAATGAGTCAATAACCAAACAAGGGAATGGACCTTAGTGACTAGCTTTAGGGGTGTGATCTAATAGTTTAGCAAAGGGGAGAAAAGCAAAAGGCAAAACCTCTTTGCCGTGTCCAGCCTGTGCCTACCAAGGTCTGGCCTGCTGGAGCCCTTCACCAAAACCTTTTCCTCTAAACATGGATTATCTGTGTCAGCATTAAAGTGTATTAGATCAGATTGAAAAGTATCTGAGTATTAAGTATTGGAGTACAAAGAAGCATGACGTTTTTACAAGTAAATGGCAGTGGTGTGCTCTATTGAGAAACAGTGTGGTGTTGAAGAGAGGATGGCTCACTGGGGATAAGGTAGAGTATTTGCTTTCCATGAACCAGGCCCTGGGTTAAAAATAAATGATAAGCCTAGGTTACAGGCTCTAGACCCACATGGACCAGAGTTAGCCTGGTCCCTGCTACACTTAAGCCTTTGAGACTTAAGTCTTGCTTGCTGAGAGCAAAGTGCTATAGCTAAATACTGAATGTCTTTAAGAAAGGGGTATCAGTTAGTTTGCTCATTGCTGGGACAAAAGGCCACATAAAAGCAACTCGAGGAAGGTTGAACTCCCACTTAGAGGCTGCAGTCCATCATAGCAAAAAACCATGGCAGCAGGAACCTGGGGTCGGTCACAGAGAGCCCTGAGAACCAGGGCTCAGCTTCCACCTTAATTAAGGCAAACGAGAAACTACTTCAGAGATGTGTCCCGGCATGTTCTCTGAGGTGTTCTCCATCCTGTCAATCTGACAACTGATATTAACCTTCCCAGAAGTCGAACAATTTCATTTACTCAAAGGCCCTAGCAGATGCGGGGACGAGATGCAGAGCTGATCTGCATGCTCCTCTCCCCACGCTTGCTAGCATTGCGAGTTCCTTCTCCTTGGAGTGCCAAGAGAGCTGTCCTACTGAGAAAGGGGTACCTGCTAAGAGCCTGGGGCTGCTGGGCAAAGGGGAAAGAATCCGGTCAAGAATATGAAGTGATAAAAAGGGGGAGCAGCACCTCCTAACCCTACCCACTCACCTTGGGTTCCAACTTCCCTTGCTCTGGAGTAAGCCTGACACACACACCCCTCTACTGCTGCACGTTTGAAACATTTATTTATTTTAAGCAACCTCAAAAGTCTCTGACCATCAGACAAGATGACAATAGGATCCACAATTTTTCCCTTTTCATTAATTTTAATAAAGCTTGTGCTTTTGCAATAGGACAGATGATTTTGTCTGCCTTAGGTGAACACTTTTTTTGTTTTTTAGACTTACCCGTCTTTGGTATATGTATTTTAATCATGCATGTCCATGTCTTAGGCTCCTGGGAGGAAAAAGGATCAAATCTGTCTTTGACTGTCAACATCTGTAAGCAAAGGGGTTAAGGGAGAAAGTACCGCTGGGCTCTGTGTCGCTGAGCCACTTTTGTTGTAAAGATAATTTATTTGTAATTAGATAATATTTTGTGAAAATACGTGTTCCTAAGGCTACAATCTATTAATTAAAGGAATTTAGTATCACCAGGGTTGGAAATGCCCTTTTAAATTGGTCTAGAGTGTTTTTTAACAATTTTTAGCTGTATCAAATTTTAAATTTCTTAGCAAAGATGTCAAATCTAAACATTTATAAGAAATGTCAAAATTTTTAACATCTTATAGTGAACTAAAGCAGTTACAAACATTAACGAGTTAACACCATAATTTTAGAGTGGAAATTAACAATAAACAAACAATTTGTCAAATCACAACTTTCTTAAATCCACAAGGGTACATGCCACATTTCACATATATGGCTGTCGGAGGACAGCTGCCCAAGTGAGTTCTCTCCGCTTTGTGGATCCTGTAGACCAAACTCCAGTCCACAGGCTTTAGCTGCAAAGCACCTTTACCTGCTGAGCCATCTCCCTGGGCCCCTCCTGTACTTGTGAGTCACAGTCACTATTGTGCCCAAATCCACGAAGTCCCTGCAAAAGCCAACAAGGAGACCGAGTCCTGTATGTAAAAACAAAGAGCCTTCATTTTAATCAAGTTTGAAAACTCCATCTCTCTGCATGTCCAAAGTATTGGAATAATCGGAGAGCCCCAGGCTCAGTTAGAATTGGGTTTTTATAGTAGTAAAGATGGGGGGGGGAGGTTGGTTTCTGAGGTTCAGGACTCCTGATTGGCTGACATTTGTCTAGGAGTGTCCTGGTGAGTGTGTTCTGGCAGGTGTTTCTATCTACAGCAGTTGCAATGCCAGGCATTTCCTTTAAATGTTTTGGGGTGGTGCTGGGTAATCTCAGTTTGTGGTCCTTCCTGCAACCAGGCATTGCCTCGGGGTAAACTACTGAGACTCAGGCCTCTATTAATTTTATCCATGGCTGAGTCCTACTCTGGCAGGTGATAATGGTTGGAAGTAAAGAACTTCCTTTGGGTGATCTGCCCGTACTTAGCTTATCATGGCTGGCCCCCACAGTCACCAGCATCCTCTGGATGTACATGCCATGTTCTTACCTATCCTTTCTATACATCCATCTGTCTAAACACATTCTTGAATTTTTCTTTATACTTAAAATTCAATACTGCAAGCCATTATATTGTCATGTTCTCCTCTCTGGGTCATAGAAAGATAAAGCAGTGTGGAGAATCCATAATTTATGAAAAGAAAACAACAAGAACCATGCTGGAAGGGCGTATAATTTAGTAGTAAAAGAATGACTAGTCCTCCACTGAAAACCATGGTGATCCATAAAAGACTGGGTGTAATTAAATCCTGAGCTGTATTGTCAGACTCTGAGCTCCCATAGCTGAGGAGAGGCAGGACTGGGAATCCCCCAGTGGCATGATAGTTTAAGATGATGCTTTGCTGTGGATACAGCACACAAACTCATGCAGGAGATTGGTCCTCAACATCCTATGGTATGAAGAGGGCAGACACTGGGGCTGGGGAGATGGCTCACTTAGGAAAACGCTCAGTATGAGGACCCGAGTTCAGACCCTCGGGAGTCATACAAAAGCTAGGTACCCCAGTACAAACCTGTAATATCCAAGCTGAAAGGGGAAACAGGAGGATACCTGGGGCTTTCAGACGTGGTGAGCATCAGGGACAGTGAGAGGCCTGTTTCAAAATAAGAAGGTAGAGTGTGATCAAGCAAGAAATCCAACACCAGCCTTTAACTTCCACATGTAGGGTACACACAGGGACATACGTGTGCACACACACCCGAAAACATGTACCTAAACTGTTATGATCAGCTGCTCTGGTCTGTCACCTGGGAACACTATCCCTTTAAGAGACAAGTCCCACCCTCTCCCAACCCCTCCCTTTCTGCCCAGGGAAGTGAATATCTCACCTCCTCCAGCCTGTGCTCTCTCTTCCTGTCTCTCTTTTGAAGAGGTAACTACTGACTCTCCTTCTCTTCCCCCCACTTTTTTTTTACCTCTCTCCCTCTCTCTGTTTCTCTTTCTCTCTCCCTCTCCCCTTTACCCTTCCCTTCATAACCCAATAAATAAACTATACCCACTTTCTCTGCATGGCGAGCCTATCAGTCTCTCACCCGCCATGGCTCCTCCTAGGACCAACTGCCCCGCCAGACGCCCCAAGGTCTCTCACTGCCTCCCACCCACCTGGGACCCACAGAGGCCTCAAGGTAGTAGGACCGGCTGCCCCTTGTGGCCCACTGCTGCCCCTTGGGGAAGGGCATCGTTTATCTAAACCATGACATAAACACACATATACTGACACACAAAAAATTACATTAAAATTCAATTTTTAAAGAGGATAGAAACTTTAAGCAATCTTAAAATGGTGACTTTGTGAACAGGTACCTTTGGGTTAAATTCCACTCTCAGTATGGAGCCTCAATAGCTAACTCCTATGGCTTTACCAAGAGGAGAGTCAGGTGTGGTGGGAAATGCCTGCAATCCCACCCTCAAGAAATTGAGGTAAAAGGATCAGGAGTTCAAGGCCAGTCTAAGATACATAGAGAATTTAAAGTCAGCCTAAGCTACGGGAAACTGCCTCAAAAGAAAAGAAAAGGACAAAAGAAAGAAAAGAAAAAGTTATGAGAGAGGTCACGCAGAAATACATACTCCTCCATAACATGATGCAGTCAAGTAGGACTCTCATCCAACATTTAAAACTTGAACTAAAAGCCGGGCAGTGGTGGCGCACGCCTTTAATCCCAGCACTCGGGAGGCAGAGGCAGGCGGATCTCTGTGAGTTCGAGACCAGCCTGGTCTACAGAGCGAGTTCCAGGACAGGCTCCAAAGCTACAGAGAAACCCTGTCTCTAAAAGCCAAAAAAAAAAAAAAAAAAAAAACTTGAACTAAATAAAGTAGTTTGATTTATTATGGAGCCTACCTGAGGCATTTCTTTATGGTACTGGATGAAAAGTTGGTTGATGCATATGACTGTGGTCGACCAGTACATAGAAGGTGATAATCACTCAGTAAATGTTTATGATTTAAGGTGAAGTGTTTATCATACACATTATCATAAGATCAACAGTCATCCCACCCAACTGACAACAACTCTTACTCGGTGGTTTTAAGCATATACTGTATGCTGGGTGTGGTGATGCCTATCTGGAATACCAGTTCTCTGCAAGCAGAGGCAGAAGGATTGTGAGTTCAAGGCTATTCTCAACTGTGCAGTGAGTCAGAGACTAGCCTGGGCTACATGAGACCTGTGTTGGAGGAGGGAGGCTGCTTGTTTTTCCCAGCTGCCCAGAACTGAAATAACCGCAAAGAAACTATATTAATTAAATCACTGCTTGGTCCATTAGCTCTAGCTTCCCATTGGCTAGCTCTTACATATTAATTTAACCCATCTCCATTTATTATCACTAATGTGGAAGTAGTTTACCAGGTAAAGTTCTGGCATCTGTCTCCAGTGGGGCTATATGGCTTCTCCTCACTCTGCCTCCTTTCTCCCAGCATTCAGTTTAGTTTTCCTGGCCTAGCTCTGTTCCCCTATAGGCCCAAAGCAGTTCCTTTATTAACCAATGGTATTTACAGTATACAGAGAGGAATACCACATCAATCCTGTCTCAAAAAATCATGTCGTATTGTTTATTGTTTTATCAACCCTGAAACTAGGTACAACTTTTGATCTAGAATATCTCAGGGTATGTCTTTCCTGGTGGTCTACAAAATGACCATTACAAACTGGAGGTAATGTTACATGGGGAACTGCTTGCCCCTCAAACATGAGAACCTGAGATCAGATCCTTGGAATCCGTGGGAAGCCAGCACACATGGTAGCACAAGTGTGTAATCCCAGAACTCCTATGATGAGAGAAGACCTAGAGAGAGGAAAATCCCTAGAAGCTCAAGAACCAGGGAGCCTGGGGTAAACAGCAGCAAACTGCAATAGACTGCACCTTAAATTGGATGGAAGGCAGAGACCGATTCCCCAAGCATTCCTATGACCTCTGCGTGTGTGCTGTGGTGTTAGTACACAGGCACACACATACACACAACACACACACATAAACTCATACCCACACAAAAGAAGAGCTATCGATCCACACCTATACACTACATTCCTATGATCCTGAAACTGCCGGAAGGATATAAAAATACTTAAACCAAAGAAATGCAGGCAGGATGTTTCTCGTGCGTAGTGAGCAGAAATAACCCATCTATCAATGTCAGCTCAGTGACTCGAATTTACAGCTCACCCCAACACACCCTAGTCCTTCAAACAGACTTGAGGACCCCTGCACTGTGATGAATAAACCTCTTTACAGCCACAGGTGGGGGGTGAGCAGATGATTAGCGAGGCCTGTATACTCAGCCCTGGCTTGTTCCACTGGGGTCAATTACACAGCTGGTTGCAAGCATGTGTTTGCACCTGTTCGAGCCTTCGAACGTGCTGATCCCATATTAATTAAACTACTCCTTAAAAGCAGGTTAGAAATGCATTAGACCCTGCCATCCCGTGCTGCTCCCAGCCTTCCCTGGGTGGCTCTTCATCTGTAAGAGATCATCTATGGGGGAAGGAGGCAGTGTTTGTGATTGGGGAGGGGTGAGTAATGCCCCATCAATTATCGCCACCGCCACTTAGTGAAACAGTTGTTAGTATGGAGCACGTTAGTGATTAATTAATAAGGGTTGATTATTGATTAGCTAAGCTCCTTGCTTAAGAGGTAAAGCCCACAGCCACCACCTAGCGCACGGCCACTGAGTGGCAGGAATATCGACAGTATAAAATGGAAGGCAGTCATAGTGAGGCTAAATCTTTTGTTGTTTGTTTGGTTTTTGGTTTTCGGTTTTTCGAGACAGGGTTTCTCTGTAACTTTGGCTCCTGTCCTGGAACTAGCTCTTATAGACCAGGCTGGTCTCGAACTCACAGAGCTCCACCTCCCTCTGCCTCCCAAGTGCTGGAATTAAAGGCATGCACCACCTCCGCCGGGCCAACATCTTTCCCAGTGGGCTAAGGGACAGCAGTGTGTAGGTATCCATACCATTTCCAAATGACTTGAGTTGTCAGGGAGGTCCAGTCCGTCACACTCAAAATCTTTGAAAAGGGGAGAAAACCATCCTACCATGGGAGTTTGCAGGTAGGATGGGTAGAAAATTTGGTACCACATACATGTAGGATTCACCAAGCTCTTAGAGAACACATGACATGAATATTTACTTTACGTGCTTAAATCTCACTGTTGCTGCTCTTCAGGGTCCTCAATATCAGTCATCATCGCTTCATGAACCATCAGGTTTCGCAGGCTTGGAGGCGCTCGTCCCCAAACCTCATCACAGTCAAAAACACAGAGTTTGATGGATTGGGATCTAAACACCATGGACATCCAGCCTCCTGCTTCCACTGAGGACTTCTGAACTTTCAGGAGGCATGCCCAAACGAATTCCCAAATCTAAGCCTGGCATCACCAAGTCAATAGCCATGTGAACACCTAGGCGGGTAACACAGCCCACACTGACAATTTAGACAAAAACAAAAACAAAGCTGTTAATTAACCAATAACAACACTAAGAGAGTGTGATGGTTCGTTTTAACTATCATTTTGACACAACCTAGAATCACCCAGGAAGAGACTCTCAGCAAGGGAGTGGCTAGATCAGGTTGGTCTGTGAACATGTCTGTGGGGAATTGCCTTGATTACTAATGCTACTTGATGTGGGGAAGATACAGCCCACTGCAGGTGGCACCATTCCCTAGGCAGGGGGTCTAGAACTGTGTAAGTGAGGAGAAACTGAGCTAAGCACAAGCAAACAGGCAAGTGAAAATTCTCTTGAACGTAAATGTGATATGATTTGTTGCTTCAAGCTTCTGCCCCTGTTACTCCCCTACAGTGATAGGTTATAACCTGGGATTATGAACTGAAATAAACCCTTTCTTCCCTAGGGTGCTCTATATTGGAACATTTTCTCACAGCAACAGAAATAAAACCGGGACAGTAATGAATGTACCCATTGAGTAGAGAGACGTGCTCGCGTACAGTGGAGCACGGATACCCGCAGCAGTAAACCAAGGCAAGAAAGTACGGGTCAGAGTGACCAACAGGAAGTTTCTCATTGAGTGCTAGCTATCCTCAAGGACGGAGAACAGGAAACCAAGCCAGTGTCAGAGTTTCCAAACTGACTTTCTGAAGAGCGTGGGCTAAGCCAACTGGAAGAAACTGCCGGCCAGGATCTCAGCCACACCTCTCTGTGAGTCCTCCTGGACGTTCTTGAGCACCTCTGGAAGCTGCTTGAAGAATAAACAGGAGAAAACATCCAGACACAAAATAGAATGAAGTTCTGTCTGTGTTGGCCACAGCGTGGTTAGAACCGAAGGATATTAGGTTAGGTGAAATAACCACAGTGCCAGAGTTTCCTTCACAGGCAGATGCTGAAATTTGGTCTCAAGAGAGCAGAGGACAGAATAGTGGGTCCTGGAGCCTGGAAGTGTCCAGAGAGGAAGTTGGGGAGCAGATGGCTAATGAGAGCAGGGGTGAAGTAGGGTGTGAGGAATCAGGCCTGTCTTATAGCACAGGGGATGGCAATAATTGGCAAGCAATAGAAGGTTTTAAACCCACTAGTAGTAAGAATGTTCCTGCTGGGCAGTAGTGGCACACGCCTTTAATCTCAGCACTTGGGAGGCAGAGGCAGGTGGATCTCTGTGAGTTCCAGGCCAGTCCGGCCTACAAAGCAAGTTCTAGAACAGCCTGTTACACAGAGACCTGTTACATAGAAAAAGTCTGTCTCAAGAAACCAAAAACAGAACCAAAAAAAAGGAATGTTCCCACCCCAAGAGAACTTACACATGTTTAAGCATTATAAAGGACAAATACCTAATGCCATCACTATGCAATACATACACATACTTAAATGTCACCCTGTACCACAAAAATACGTGCAGTTGCTGTGTTTTCATTCAAAATCAAGGCACATTTTTAGAAATTCAATTTTTAAATGAAAGAGGTTCATTAGACACCTTCCATACCCAAGAAAACCAATTTAAGGAGGGGAAATATACTTATTTAGGCTCCTGGTTTCAGGAGTTTTAGTCTGTGGCCTGCTAGTTCCTCTGTCTTCAGCCTGGGATTAGACAAAAAGAGAAGGCTGTTCCCCTCATGGCAGACCCTAAACAAAGAGAAAGAAGGACGGTAAGAAGCTAATACATTCCCTTCAAGGATAAGACATGCCTTAAGTCTTTTCCTTGTTTTGTCCACTAGGTAGGCCCCACCTTCTACTAATCCAGGAGGTACAAACTCATGATGGACTAACGAAGTCAGTGTCCTCCTGATTGTTGATAAAGACATTATCTAGGGACAAGGTTCTTCTAGGGAATACTTCTTTTTATTATTTTATTTTTATGAATGTGCAACCTGGACCAGCAAGCCGTTCTTCAGCGGCAGGGTCCTGAGAAGGAGGACCAGGGGATGAGAACATACAGAAGACCAGAATTCTTGAGCTCGGGAGGTCTGGCACGGCTGATGGCTCCCTTTAAACGAGCATGTCTCCTTCTAGGAATGGAACATTCAAAGCATTTCCATCCAGAGCATTAGTGGGAAGATATAAATAGCATGCCGTTAAACTAATATTATTCTGTTTTAGTTTTTGCTACCTCTTCTTAATTTTCTGCAATGATTGTGTGATCAAAACAACACATTGTTCTGCAAACAAATTTGTGGTAAAGAGAATACTTTAAAAGGTCTTGAGGATATAGTGTCTTAAGTGTCAAATGCTTAACAAGAATACAGAGAACAAATCCATGCCTGGATTTATTTTTTAAGATGTATTGCAGATCTCTGTGAGTTTGAGTCCAGCCTGGTCTACAAGAGCTAGTTCCAGGACAGGTTCCAAAAAACCACAGAGAAACCCTGTCTCGAAAAACAAAAACAAAACAACAAAAAAAAAAGATGTATTCATTTAGTATGTATACAGTGTTCTGCCTGCATATGTCCCTGCAGGCCAGAAGAGAGCACCAGATCTCACTGCAGATGGTTGTGAGCCACCATGTGGTTGCTGGGAATTGAACTCAGAACCTCTGGAAGAAGCAATTGGTGCTCTTAACCTCTGAGCCATCTCTCCAGTCCCCCATGCCTGGATATTAAAATGAATATGTGGAAAGGGGGGGCTGGAGAGATGACTCAGTGGTTAAGAGCACCGGCTGCTCTTCCAGAGGTCATGAGTTCAATTCCCAGCAACCACATGGTGGCTCACAACCATCTGTAATGAGATCTGGTGCCCTCTTCTAGTGTGTGGGCATACATGGAGGCAGAATGTTGTATACACAATAAATAAAGAAATTAAAAAAAAAAAGAATATGTGGAAAGGGGGTCAGATAATCTTTGCTAGCAGAGAAAAAAAGAATGAAGGAGAGACAAAACATTCTTTGTCTGAAATAATGGTCTCAATTCAGTTGGATTTCATCTACAGTCTGTACCACAAGTCCCTGCAATAGAGAAGCCCCAAGCATCTGTGCAAGGGGAAACACAGACCCTGATGCGGTTTTTGTTATTTCCATACTAACTAGATGTCACTGTGGAGTGGAAAGGACAGTCTGACCTGAGCAGCAGTGACAGGAAGACTCTAAAAGCCAGTGCACTGATGCTGACAGCTCCGTGATGCATGTGAGCCCGTTACTGACCTTTTAGAACAGCAGTCCCCTTTGGAAACAGCGCTGTCTTGTCTTTTACAATTTCACCACTGTTGCCTGCACAAGCTACAAACATAATGACTCGGAATTCACTCACCTTTCAAGTAAGTTCTGATTCTGAGAGATGCCACAGGCCTACCACAGAGAGAAGACACTGTACAAAGAGTGTGTGACTGCCAGCTCTGGATATCCCAACACACAAGTATAGATCCTACAGCAGCAGGGGTGTGGTGAGCTCTTCACAGTCCTGTGACTCCAAGGTTCCTCTCATTCAGACCTGTGTATTCCTGTACTATCGCCATGCCAATGTGCTGGGTAGACATGGGGCGCTGTGACTCTAAGGACATGGAAAACCAGGAATGATGAAGGTAGGAGATACAGGATTCTTTTCTTTTCCAAAGAAACACCCATGTTCAAAGTTAACCTCGCCCTCAACAAATCACTTCATTTTGTTTCTCTTATTTGTGTGTTTGTCTGTGCGTGCATGTGTGTATTCACATGATAGAACTAGGTACAGAGGTCAGAGGAGAGCTTGTGGGAGTCAGGCCTTGCCTTCCATCACTTCTCTGCTGAGAATTACCCTCTGTTTCCTGGCTGCCCAGATCTGAATAATCACACAGGTACTATAATAATTACAGCACTGTTTGGCCAATAGCTTAGGCATATTCCTAGTTAACTCTTCTATCTTAAATTAACCCGTTTCTATTACTCTGCATACCAGCATCTCTCTCCTGCAGCAGCTACATGGTGTCTCCTTGACTCCACCTACTCTCTCTCTCTCTCTCTCTCTATTTGGATTTCCCACCTGGCTTTACTCTGCCAGTAACAGCTTTTTTAATAACCAATGGCAATAAAACATATTCACAGCATACAGAGGGGAATCCCGCATTGCACTCCAGCAGTCAGGAGTGGTGGCAAGCACCTTTACCCACCGAGCCATCGTAGAGCCTCTCAGTACATTGCTTCTTCAAACCATTATTTGTCTCATGACTCCTAAAATTCAAGGGGCAAAATGACCACTTTAGAATATTAATTATCAGAGGGTCATATGCCCTCATAACTCACCATTTAAAACTATCAAAAATACTAACAAAATTCACAAACCTAGGCAAAAATAAGAATTTTCATTGATAGGAATTTCATTGATATGACTTCCATTCTGAGGGGAAGTGGCCTCTGGCTCATCTGGCAAGAGAATTCTGTCTGTCTGGGGAGGTATTGTCTGGATGTGGGAATGGCTGAACTGCAAAGCTCTGGATAATTCTATAACTGTGAAAGCTAGCATGCATTAGCTACACCCGCCGGCTATTATCCTCTGCCTAGTGGCCCTTTTCCACTCCCAAAGGCGCCATCTTGTTTTATTTTCCAGAGAAATGGCCATCATCCAGGGCACTCAGGTGACAGCTGTGACACGGCCTGCCCGTGTGCTTGCCCCAACAGGTATCTTGAGACCTAAGAAAAACAGAACACAGGAGACTTGGTCTTTCTTTAAAGTATCTCTAGGGACTGGAGAGCTGGCTCAGCACTTGAGAACACTGACTGAGGACCTAGGTCCAACTCCCAGCTCTCACATAGCAGCTCACAACCATCTGTAACTCTAGTTCCAAGGGATCTGACATCATCTTCTGACTGCCACAGGCACCAGGCACACACACACATACATGCGGTTCACATCCATACATGCAGGCAAAATAGTCATACGCATAAAATAAATAATCTTCTTAAAAATTCACGCCATCTTGTAGGATGAGCAGAAGCCAATTCAGGCCAACTTGCTTCAAAAACACCAACTTTGGAGCCAGCAAGGTGGCCCAGAGGATAGGTATGCATGCTAACAAGCCAAACCCAACAACCTGAGTCCCAGTCCCTGGGAACCGTGTGCCATAAGGAGAGAACCGGCTCCTCCATGTCATTCTCTAACCTCCATGTATGTACAATGGCATGTGCGCACATGTACACAGGCACACGTGTGTGCGCTCGCACACACACACACAATTAATAAACACAATAATCCAACCTTAAAGGGCTGAGGATATGACTCATACATGACCAGGGGCTTCTCAGATTTGACCTTGCATGACAACCATCCACCCAGAGGATGTGTTAAATCTGTGATTACAACCTAACTCCCAGGACCTGATTCAAGGTCTCTGAGGGGTAGAGAGACAGGATCTGCATTTCTACCTCCCCAAGGGCCGCTGGCGCTGCTCGAGAGTCCACAGCAAGGGACCCGCAGCGTCCTTGGTGGTGCTCCTCTGTCCTACCCTGAGATGAAGAATCCGATAAATACTCAGCAGCTTTTCGCCTCCAAGAAGCCCGTCCCCCAGGTGACCCCAGCGTCTGTGTGATGACTCACAGCTGCCTGCCAGCTGGGTACTGATTATGAAAAGCTCAGTTGCCATGGAATTTTATGGGATGGCACGCCGAGAAGCTCAGGTTAGGCCCTTCACTGGTATAAACATTTAAAAATGGAAACCTTTATGGTAAAGGTACTTGCGGCCAAGCCTGAGGACCTCAGCTGCGTCACCAGGACCCACGTGGTAAAAAGAAAACCAACTCCTATGAGTGCTCCACATAAAAATACAAATTAATAGTCTTGATTTAATTCGACTTTTACCTGGGACAAGAGAAAGAGCTGGATTTTTATTTTAAATACAATTTCTGAATTAAAATTCCTTTCCCAAACCACATATCACGTATGGGGATGGGAAACACATTACAAATGAGTCTTCAAAAGGGACTAGATATTTAATGCTGGTCCTCATGTAATGTATCCAACTGATACATTTGTTTGTCTCCCCACAGGCCGATAATCCATTTATAAACTGGGCAATCTCTTTTTCACATGTATATTGCCCCCCAACCCCATTCCTCTACCTCATCTTGTTAATCTTCCCTGCTATACTGCTATACCCACCCAGGAAAATCTCGCTCTCTTTTTTTTTTTTTTTCGCTCCCATCTGATGGGACTGATGGATCACCCTGATTCCATCTTAGGTTTAGAAGCTATCTTAATACAAATAAAATAAGCTCATTTCTGTCTTCTATGAAACTTAAATGTGACTATATCTTGACCTGCTTTCTGGAATTTGACATGTTCCATATCCTACACCCTGACCTTCACTGATAAGATGTTCTGCCAAATAATTTTGAAATGTTCAGCAAATTCCTACATAGCCAAAAAAAATAAATAAATAAAACCCCACAATCCTCGGAAAACCCCAAGTCCTGCAGGGTTTTGGCAGGAGGGTTGTTTTGTTTTTTGAGACAGGGTTTCTGTAACAGTCCTGGCTGTCCTGGAACTCTGTAGACCAGGCTGTCCTCCAACTCCCTGAGACCCATCTGCCTCTACGGCTCAGGTACTGGGATTAAAGGCGTGCACCACCACTGTCTCACTGCCTAGCAGGCTAAATATAATTTAAGATTCAATCCCTTTCACTTTTCTCTTTCTGGCCCAGAGAATTTAAACAGTACCTTCTTTTTAGTAAGATGTTCAAAATCACATTTCAGGTTGTCAGGTTCAACGGCGGTGCCTAAAAGATTTTTTTTTCCTCCTAGCAATGAATTCATTTTATCTGCTTGGTTGCTTTGGGGCGTTAAGATAAGTTATCACAGTGTGAACTAACGGGAACAGTCCTCCTTCAGGATTAATTGTAGCCCTTGTAACATGCAGCCCATTCATAGAGCATCGATAACACACCATACTGTGAGCCTATGCACCATTTTATTTCCAAGGTTGAGGAATTTGTGGGAGAGGATAATCTGTGAAGTGAAACATTTTTAGAGATTCCTCCCAATCACCACAGCTCCCCACAGACCGTTGTTTGTGAAAATCTCAACACTTCCCCTCAGAAACTCACTAGGCCGCCTGATGGCCGCCAGGACTCCAATCAACCAGCAGGTGGCACCAAAAAACCATCCTATAAGAATCACCACACAGGACCGCTTGCAGTCTGTCTCCCCGGGGGGCCGATATTTCATAGACAGGGCCTCAGAAATGCAGAGTGACTGGAAATAAAATGATAACCTAACAACATAATCACTATCAACCGTCTGATTCAACTCCAGGCAAAAGCCATGTCACTTCAAGGCAACTTCCACAACTTCTCAAGCCTTTGACCTTAAGCCATTCATTTTCTCTAGGCTGCTAATGAGAGAATTTCATTTAGCTCCCCACCGCCACCCACCCCCAGGGGAACGTGTGGGAGCCAAATGCCATCCTGCATTCAAAAGGCTTGGGTAAGCTGTGGCAGGATGTTTGTTAATTGCCATTAGGACGTGTTTCCCCCTGCGATCAGAGAGCATGGGGAAGGAAGCCCTGTTCAGAGCCCTGCCTGAGACTCTGCACTCCAACTCACTTTCCACCCCCAACAGCACAACTGAAGGTCAGCTGTGCTCAGTCCAGATTCCAAGAATTCGTCCTTCAGGCTCCCTGGTTAGCTGACCAAGCCTGACTAGGTTGCAACCTCCGGCAGATGTCCCAAGGGACACTTTCCCTTTCCCCTCAGGAACTCCCAGTGAAACAAACCAAAACAAGAGGATGGAGAGTCTCCTGGCAGCCCAGACTTCTAACACTGAGTGCCTTGTAGGACCTAAAGAACAGAGCGATCTCGCCATGGAAATGCCTGCAGGGACACGGGGAAGTTGAGGGTGCTGTCAGCCCTGGTGACGTGTTGGAGGACACAGGAAGGGAGATGGAAAGGTTGTCTCCGTTCCTCAGTACTCGCTACTGGATGCTTGGAGAGGCACAACACAATGGGCACACATGCTGACTACCCCCCATTCTGGCTTTCACTTACCTCGGATCGAACCGTGGCCCTTAAACAGCTGAAAAACCCTGAACAGAGCAAAGAAAGGAAGCTCTAGGACGTGAAGAAATCTAGAGATAGACCCATGTTGTGTTTGTCTTTGTGTCTGGATTTTTGACACTGTCTTATTCTGGGGCTCAGGCTAGACTGAACTCACTATAGAGTCCGTGCTGCCTTCAAACTTAGAATAAGCCTCCTACTTTAGCTTCCAGAGTCTAAGTCACCACAGCCACCTCGAAACCTTGGTTTTCATGCCCGATGACTTAGCCCCCCGTCTGTGTCGCAGGTATAAAGTTGCTGTCCGTCCTCTTTTGTGGCTTACCACGCTTGTCCATGCTGGTTCCTCCACTTGGACTGCTCTTTGCCTCCCTCAAAGTACACCCGTCTCCCACAGTATGATCACAAGGCTAAAGGTGGTAGCCGGTGAGCAGTGCCTACACAAGTCAGAGCTTCTTTCCGTGTCCGGAAGTTTTGGAACACAGCTCAGATCCCTGAACATAACACAACCCGAGTTTTGTTGACTTAAGAGGTTTTGATCCTATCCTGTTATCTAGGCTTCGTTTGCTATCTCCAGGTCTGCTACTGTATCTGTTAAAGATGGGAAACCAAAGCCAACCCTACCTGTGGAACCATGAGCTTATCCAGTTCCCAGCACTTGATAAAATACTAGGTAATCTTCAAAACTAAAATAAAGTACAGTACACGTTTTAAAGACTTTCCACTTTCGAGTGGGGACAGTCAACAGCCCTCACTAGACCAGGTAAGAAGCCCTGAACTACACCCAGGATTTCAGGCCACTGCCAAGAGACAGTGGGCCTTGCCTTCCTTATACAGGTATGGGATCACGAAGGTTGAACTAGACAATTACTGACATCCTTCCTGTAATTCCATATGGCCATGCGGATATTCTCATAGATAGCCATATTGATATGACTTATTGCTTCCACCCATGCAGGGTGCTTATGAAAGACTTCCCTGGAAAACAAACCACTGTAAGAAACTCAGTGTTGCAAAATGAGTTTATGCTCGCTGCTTTACATGGAGGAAGGGCCTCGGAAGGCCAGTGGCCACCAGCTATTGCGGAAGCTGTGGGATTCTTTCTTTGCAGCCCAGGTAGCGTCTTGAGAGCAAGCACCCCAAGGAAGCACAGCTCTGAAGCTGACTCAGAAGGTACTCACCCTGTTTAAACTCCTACATTGTTTCCCTTGAAACATTATCTACAAAGCTGTAACCACGGCCCAGCCCTGCTTATCTTAGATGTCCGTTCCAAATCTTGTTTTTCCTGGTACAGAGGTGGAAAAATAAAGAAACCACTCACCGCTGCTGCTGCTGTGTGTCTTCCTGAGCAAGGGGGAAAAAAATGACAGAGACAAGGGATGAAATGGGAGATGACATGATGTATTAGTCAGCTTCCCATCTGCATAACAAATACCCGGATAATTACGGCGACAGTGTTTATTCCTGCTCACGAATCTGAAGCTTTCGGTCTGGGATCAGTAGGCTCTGCTCACTCTCGATTTGGGGGTCTTAAGAGGTAGGGCATAGTGGGAGGTATTTTATGGGATGTGATCTCTTTTCTCTCATTCACTTCCCTGCCATCAAGTAAAGAGTGTTTCCCTGCAGACCATTCTGCCTCATCCTATCATCTCTCAGTAGCGCCAAGCAGGGGATCAAACTGTTACCGTAGGGTCCCCTGGGGAATGCCTAAAATTTAAACTATAAGGCATAAATAGATAGAAGACAATGGGGGGGGGCACCAATAAAGCGGTGAGTTGGGTGGGGATTGAGACATGAATTCTCCACATCCCACGGTAGGCTAGTCACAGTAGCCAAGGCTCAGTCATGTGGTTTGCATAGCCGTCTATGAGCCCCTCAAACGTGTCCAAGACGTTTTAAGCAGGAACTCATAATGAGTGCGCCCCAATTTTAAATTCAGAGCTTTTCTTTCAAGCAAGATGAAGATGTTGAAATCAACATGGCCTTAGAAGAGCTAAAAAAGACCGAACAATGAACCAGAGAGCCTGGGATAGCATCTCCCCACAGGAAAGCTGAGGGAACAAATGCTGAGGTGGCCTTGCCCTTTCGTGACAGAATTAAGGCCTTCCGAATGTTACAGGACCCGCCTTTGTGTCCCACCCCACCCCTCACGCCTATTCATGTCTTAGAGTTCACATCCTGAGCCCCTAGTGTGATCGTGTTAGAAGTGGGGTCCTTTGGGCATGTTTGTGTGAGATCATGAAAATGCAACTGGTGTTCCTATACTAAAAGAGTCCAAGCTCTCTTAGGCAGGTCATGTGAGCCCACAGTGAGAGAGCACTTATCTATATGTCTAGAGAAGGGGCCTTAAATGAAGCCTCCACTGTGGACCCTTTGAATTTGGATTTCCCAGACTCCCGAGGCAGAAGTAATAGCTTCCATTGTTTTAGCCATTTCATGAAGGCAGACTGAGAAAATCATGACGCCAGCAGAGATCACAGTCCATCAGTGAAGATCTGTATGAGGCTCTTAGGTGGGTGCTAGAGCCTCTTAGGTGGATGCTAGAGCCTCTTGGGTGGATGCTAGCATCCCTTAGGTGGGTGCTAGAGTCTCTTAGGTGGATGCTTTAGTGTAGAGATATTGTGAGCTCCAGATTTAATCAGCACCTGTTGTGCTCCTGGGGAAACATGAACTAACAACTATTTGCCCCAGAGAAGGCACTGACAATAGACCAAAGAAATGATCCCATCCTAGCTGGATAAACCAGTGAGTTTATTGAGGTCACTTAAAGCAGCATGGACAACTGTGTCACTGGGGTGAGTGCGTACAAGAGCTACATCCCTGGGGCTCTCTGACCAACTTGCCAGTAGCTGCACCAGGGCTTCCCCTCTCACCGCATCTGCATTGCTCACGTGGGAAGGGATCTGTGAGTCTCATACAGCAGCTTCCTGAACCCTGTATATTTGATTTACTTTCTGAGCCTTCTAGGTTTCATTTGCTTCATGAATCTTAAGACCTTCCCTCCTTTCTTCAAGGCTTCAGTTCATTAGGAGGAAGTAGCTACTTGAGAGCACCACAAAGAAGTTAACTAAATCCCAAGACTTGTTATTAAATTGGATTTTCAAGATAAGCAGGCCTCCACCGTTCTTCAAATGTTCTACATGAGCAGTCCCTCACAGATGACATCATGGTGAAGGAGAAAGGAAAAATAAGCCTTAAAAATCAAATGTGACTATAAATTTATTTGGGAGATATTAGGTTACACAGGAATAAGAAACTCCACCTCTGCCCTGAGACAACAGAGCCAAAACTGTACTGGCTTCTGCTTTTGTAAATTTCCTTGCCCCTCCCTCTTTTCTGGAAAAGGGCATGGCTAACAGGTCTGTTTGCTGAAGACAAAATTGTCTTAACCAGAAAGCGCAAATATCAGCCTCTGTAGAACTTGCTCAGCTTCAGAAAAAGTCTCTTTGGGGTGACCTTAAGAAGACCAGGGGTCACACAGACAGGGTTATGACAGTGCCTATTCCTAATAAACCATGAAACATTTCTGACTGGGGCTGGAACTCTTGAAGCAAGGGCTAGAGGCTACAGCTCTGTGATGGTCAAAGAGATTTTCTCTCATCTCCGAAAGCTTAGAAGTTTTGTTGGAGAATGGTCTAAGTCTCTCTGACCTTTGCAGCCATTTGATCCCACCCACCCATGGTGGCACTAATCCACACATGGGCATAGATTTTCACCTGTTTTTTTCACCCCTATTCTCCCCAGGGATCTGTTTTAAGCACGCCCTATTTTTTTTTCTTTTTTCTTTTTTGGTTTTTCGAGACAGGATTTCTCTGTGGTTTTTGCCCATTTGTTTTCAACCTGCACACATACCTAGCATCGTATTTTATGCAGTAGGGAATCCATAAACATTTGATTTGTTGGCCAATCAAGATCACCAAGCTTTGTGGACACGCAAAAACGTTGACTTGCTGGTGATCACTTGTGTCGTGGGCAGAGTTCTAGGGGAAAATCTCTACACCCAACCTCACAAAACAGACATGATCCACTTCTTCATATTCATCCCTTCCCTCCATGGGCCAGAGCTAGGCTGGAGGCTTCTGTGGGTGGGAAGGTTCCAGAAGCAGAATATACTGTGGGTGTAACCTTATACTGCATCAGAGCTTGAGGCTCCAGGAGACTCATCCAGTTTTGCCCTTCATTGAGGAATAATAGAACTGAAAATCTTCAGTGTGGAACTCAAGGGAGACACTGAGACTAACTGTTCTTTTTACAAGAGATTTATGAGGGGAAATGTCAATGCCTAGGCAGGCAGACAACCGTATGGGAGGCTGGGCACTGAGGAGAGACCAGACCCATGAGACAGAGTTGGGGGAGGTGTTCCTTCTATTGTTTTAACAGCAAGGAGGGGGATGGGAAGGAATTTGAAAAGTCTCTCTCTCTCTCTCTCTCTCTCTCTCTCTCTCATCCTCTGTTGCTAGGGTAACCAACAAGTACTCAGTTAAAGAATGTCAGGTGACCAATCTTTCCTAACTGGCCATGACATGACATGGGGTTCACAGGTAAAAGAAAGGCGGGAACCTAGAGAAACAAGTTACTTTTTTTCTTTCTAGGATCCAAATGACTGTAGTTTGGGGAATTATCACAGTTCAACCAAAAATGGAGGAGCTTTACAAAATGCCATAGACACTGGCTAGCAAGAACCAGGCAGTATTTATGAAAAAAACAAACGAAAGGGTAATGTTAAGCCAAACCTCTCCGCTGACACAAATAATTCCAGTCAAACCAAATTAAAAGACACCCATGTTTAATAGATTACCTTACTCTCAGTTGGCCCCAGGGAAAGCACAGGGAGGGGAAGAGAGGGAAAAGGAGACCACGCAAAACTTGGAGACCACGTGTTCATTCTCTGGGGGGCAGCTTAAATAGCCTGTGGGAGTGGTCCCAACCTTCCTTAGGGAGGGATTATCGTTTAGCAGACTTTCTTGACCCTTGCTGGGGAGGGGTCACCATTTGGTGGGTTTTCTCAGAGGTGGAGTTTGGATTAAGGCAACTCCCAGGGGAGGGGGCTTATGCTAGGAGCTGGGGTGAAGCCCCCCCAGCCAAACAGGTACCATAGTGTCTTTTGCCAGAGTGGGAGTGTGGGGTAAGAATTTGACAGAAACCATTAGTCCAAACCTATAAGAACATTTCCACCTTGTTACTAAGAGTGCTAGCACCACACATCCTACCCCAACCTGCAAGGTCTGCCCAGTTTCATAAAAACTAAACTAACAAAAGAAAATCATAGCGCTTACCTCTTCGGCAATGCAAGAACAGCTTCATGACGCCAGGACTTTATGTGTAGCACTGTGCTAGGTCTTCCTGTAAAACGTACCTGTTACTATAGGAATAACGTTTTTAAAGTTTGGCCTTAGCAGCAGCTGTTGGCCCTTTCTCCCTTGCTGGAATCGGTGCTTTGATAAAAACAGCAGCCTTTGTGCTGCTCGCGCGGCTGTACAGGCAGGATTCTGGCCTGGGAATCATGGCTACCACAGGGTCGAGATCAGCCTTAGGGAGGTGCTAACCTCTCACTGTCTGGGTTCCTTCCCAGTGGTACAGGAATCCTGCCCACGTCCTTAAGGACATCTCTAAGACTGCTAGTATGGCAGGAAAATGGAGACTAGTGGAGAAAGCTACATTAAGGTGAATATATGAAAGAAGCCAGCAGGAAAAAAAAACAAAAACAAAAACAAAAAAACTTGGTCCAGCAGCAGCTGGGATCTGTGTTGATGTCTGTTCTGTGACCCATGTCACCATGTCACCTCAGGGGCCCATAAGTACCATGCATGATGAAATCAGCTAAGCAGACCCCACCATTCACTGGTCAGGGAAAGCTGACCTTGCCTTCCACTGGACCCCGCAGCAAGATTGCTTGAAGAGGTACACATCAGAAGGGGGAAAACGTGAATAAAGGGAACCCACGCTAGCTCTTAATATGGTAAAATAATGGGTTCTTTATTAAAAGAGAACTCACAGATCACAACGAGGAACAGGAACAAAATACAACATCCAGGTGTGGCAAGCAGAGAGCAAGAGGGGCCGTCCTGTGGGATTTTTGGTACCTAAAGCCACACCCAACCTGGTCCAGAATCTCAAAGGCCATTGGCTGAAGGAGGTTCCCCACCAATCGCTGACCCGACCCTCACAGAAGAGTTGGCCCCTGCACTGGGGAGAGATGCTCCCAACCCTTATCACAGGCAAGTGTGAACTGACCCTGAGGGCATGGGCATAGGGGAGAGGACTCTGCCCCCTCAAATTAGGTGGGAAGCCCCAGTGTCCACACTGACCCAGTGTTAGGAAAAATCCTAAAACAGCCGCTCTGCAGGCACAAAGAAATCCAATCAGGTCAAATCAAACCAAATCAAAATACCCATGTTTTAATAAATACAGCACTCTCAAGTGGCCGAGAGCATGGCAGGGGAGACAGAAAACCGGGTAGCACATGCAAACCCCAGGACCACATGTTCTTCCTCTGGGCACCCACTTAAATACCCTGTGGGAGGGGTCAGGACCTGGCATGCTGGGATTTGGAGTCCAGACCAATCCAACTCCCAGGCAAGGGCACCGGGATGGATGCCAGGGGCTGGAGTGACGCTCCCAACTTAACATCACAACCAGCTCAGCTACCACCCAGGCCCACAGCCTGGCCTTGGGCTGGCCCACCCTAACATCTACCCCATCTAGGCCCTACATCTTGCAGAGAATAGAAAGTTGACTGTCACATAGAGAGAAGCTTGAGGAAAGAGTTCTCAAAAACCTCCCCACAGTGACACACTTCCTTCAACAAGGCCACACCCTCTAATAGTGCCGCTCCTTTTGGGGGCCATTTTCTTTCAAACCACCACAATGGTGTACCAGAAACCAGAAGCCTTGAACCAGACCAGTGATTCATTGCAATGAATGAATATTTGTTATAACACCACAAGGCTCCCAATGCCACCAGGATGAAGAGGCAGGAAAGGAGAAATGAAACGAGGTTTTTCTGCAGGTGGCCTGGGATCCAAACCTGTGCCTAAAATACTAAGACATCACCAACACCATTCCTAGTATGATGCCTGAGGGATGATATTACCCCCCCCAAAAAAAAAAACAATCTACCTTTCTACCCTAAGCACACACTCTACCCAAGAACATCACCTTCAATGCAGCTCACAGGATCTCACCTCTGCATTTCTTCATTTTGCTTAGGTGGGTTTTGTTGAACCGGAGTTTGCAAAGTGATACTCTAGCCAAGACAGATGAGTAAATCAAAGTCACCATTCAGAAATGCTGATCTCCAAAACTACAAGAAACAGAGGCCTACCAAAGCATTCCTCCCCATGGCTTGCACACTAAGAAAGGTAATTGGATAGGTGAATGTTTTCAGGACTTTCAAGGTCTCTGAAAAACATCAAAGTGGAGGGAAGACCATAACTTAAAATATCATAAAGAGGACAGATACCCATTCAAGTCAAGTCCCTAAATCATCCCCCAAACAGAAAATCTACCACCTTTCTCCACCCACACTGCAGAATGACATAGCCCAGCAGAATCAGTCACAACCCAGTATCATACATCTGCCTTCATTTGCATGATGGGAAATAGCAAGCACAGTGACTTGCCCATCTGAACCGAACATCAGCCAATCAGGACAGCCCTTGCTTACATGGCAGAAATTAAACTACCAAAAATTGTTCCCGCTGTGCCTCATCCTTGTGGTTTATCACCATAGGCAAGTGGTTCTCCTGCTACTTCACAGAGTAAAGAATAATGTTGGTGTCACACAATGGAACACGAACAAAGAGAAAGTACTTCTGTAGGGCAGTTATTTTTGCAAAAAGGGTGCCCAAGACCCAAGCCGGGCAAGCCAGGATGCGAGGCCAAGACTTTCTTTTATCCCAGATGTCGGGGGTGACTGTCTCATCCACAGGTGGGAGCACTTATCTGACACAGTTGACTAATCAGTGCAAAGGGGAAGGGGAAGGTTCTGGAAATGAGTGCTTGCCAGGCTAAATGCATTTGATACAAAAACAAAACCATCTCTCACACTTCCATGGCCCTGCTCTGTGTGTGTGTGCTTACTAAACTGTTTTCTTTCTACTCTGGCCTAAAGAGTGAATTCTTTCACCACCCGGATAACATCTCTGAGGACCATTTATTTCTTATTTGAACCAACAAAAACAACTCCTGTGCCTGCCCCGGCTGATGGCACATTCCTGCAATCGGGGGATTTCCAGGGTGCCCAGAAAGTGAGTACTCATGAATACTGAGGAAGGAGCCCGGTAAACATCTTCTGCTCTTTCTGCTACTTAAGAGGCAAAGGTCAGGCCTTGGTGTTCCGTGCATTCCCGTGGAAATGATCCTCTCATCCTCTCTTCCACCTCCCAGGGAGGAACAGCCTGCTTCCTGCTTCATACTGGCCAGGTGCTACACTAGGAAAGATGCCTGTTCACTTAGAAACCCCAGAGGAGCAAGCCAGTCCTCAGTGGCTCCCCAGTGAGTAACCTGGAAGACCAGGGGCCATTTTCTCTAAGACTATCCAGACCTTTGCTGTGCCCCCATCACCACCTGCCGCTCTCTAACCAGATCAGGTCTTTCCTGGCCCCTCCCCACCTCTCCAGGCAGATATTTTTACTAGACTCCGTGTTTTATCTTTAACTTTGCTGCTCCTTGGGTAACCGATTTCTATAAGAATTAATTACTTTAGAAGCTGTTCATCTTCCCCTGTAGAATTCGAGCTGTGTCCTGTTAGGAAATGCCCTTCACGTGACTGTCATCCATGCCAGGATGCCTGGCCCATAGGTAACATTCCACACAGACTATTAGAAAGGAATTGCCCCTGGCTAGAGGAGTTAGCTCAGTCTATAAGAGTTCAATCCTCAGAATTCATGATTTAAAAAGAAACAAACAAGAAGAAGGAGAAGGGGAAGGGGAAGGGGAAGAGGAAGAGGAAGAGGAAGAAGAAGAAGAAGAAGAGAGGGGAGGGAGGGAAGGAGGGAGGGAGGGAGGGAGGAAGAGAAAAAAGGAAAAAAAGCAAGTGTGTTGGTACGCATTTGTCGCTCATGCGTGCTACAGAGGAAGAGGTCCACGGCTCCCTGGAGCATCACAGCCTGACCTACTCAGCCTAGGGTCCCAGTAAAGAACCCTGTAATCAAAAAACAGGGTGAGGGCTGGAAAGCCGGCTCAGTCGTTACAGCCACTAGCTGCTCTTGCCAAGGACACAGATTCTGTTCCCAGCACACCCAGTAGCTCACAGCCATCTACAACTCCAGTTGCAGAGAATCTGACACCCTCTACTGACCTGCCCTAAACTGCAGAAGGCAAACACAGTCCTGATGCCCCTGTCCTCTATGTCCATGGAGGACACTGAGGAGTGGCTCTAGGTAGCCAATGGAGGAAGTTCTCTTGTCATTTTTTAAATCAATAACTCAAGTAAAATTTTATCCTTCTCAAAGGTCTCTGATGCAGTTTGACAGCTGAGAGGTTTTGTCAGTTTAAAAGGACAACATTACCAAACAAATTTCAGGATAACTTCTTAACATGTTCTAAATAAAAGGTGTTTTAAGATATACACATGCAAGTTATTAAGGTGTGTACCTGCAAGTTATAAAGGTGTGAGGACAAACACAAGTTATCAATTTTTTCTCTCATGCTGCCTTTCATAGCCTTAACATTAACAATAAAATGCTGATTAGCTATTAATCCAACTCTGGCAGAATACTACTAAGACTCTCTTTGGTGGTTCTCTATAGATACTCTTCATTGTGCAAAAACATCTGTCACAAAGCTGATGAGGGAGAGGGACTTGATCGGGGGAGGGGGAGGGAAAGGGGAGGCGGTGGTGGGGAGGAGGCAGAAATCCTTAATAAATAAATAAATTAAAAAGAAAAAAAATCTGTCACAGCCATTCTGACATAAATATGCAGCTGCTACTTATATAATGTATGTGTCTAAAACTTACGTTTTCACAAACTCAAAAAATTCTGTGAGTTCCAGGGAGCCAAATTGAAGGAGTCACCTTAAACAGATCAGATCAGATACACCCCTCTCAATTCCCTGGTCCTGAAATTTTTTTTTTTCTTCCTAAACTTAACTTTGTCCTCTGCTCTGTCAACACCTTGCCAGGTCCAAGAGACACTGAACAGTTCCATACTACAAATCCTGAACAGGAGTGAAGTGACTACCTACCCCAGGATGTGACCAGCACCCAGCTTTCTCAAGCCCACCCCCAAAGAAGACTTTGATACCCACAAATAAGCAGGAAGCAGTCTTAAAAATCTGCCATCCCAATACCCTCAACCTGTCATGCCTAACTCCTTGCCTTTTGAAGAAAAAGATAGGAATGTTGCAGTCTGCTGGCCTGGCCTGACACCCAGGTACCCTGCCCCTTTAAGAAACAAGCCCCATCCACTCTCAATCTTCTGCTGCTGAGGCAAGTGGATCTCCCACCTCCTCACCAGCCCACTCTCTCTCTCTCCATCCTTCTTCTTGAGAGACAGCTTCTGCCTCTATCCTCTCTCCCTTCCCCTTCTCCCTTCCCCCACTTTCTCTTCTTTTCTTCCCCCTCCACAACCCACTAATAAACTCTGTACCCAAGCTCTCTCTGCATAATGTATCTGCCTGTCTCCCAGCTTCAGGACACCTGCCAGGGGATCTGCCACCGCCAATGGTGGGACTGGTCTCAACAGTCAGGGCTACACAGAAAAAACCCTGTCTCAAAACACCAAAATAAATAAATAAATCTTTTTTTTAATTAAAAAATTAAAACAAGGTGGAGACCTGGGAAACAGCTGGGTAGGGAAAATGCTTCCTTATTCAAGCATGGGGACTCGCATTCAGATCCTCTGAATTCAGTTAAAAACCCAGAGTCACAGATGTGCCTACGACCCTAATACTATACAGGGTGGAGACAGAGAGCTCACAAGGGCATGACAGCCACCAGCCTAGCTCCAGGTTCTGTGAGAGATCCTAACTCAAGGGAATAAAGCCAAGAGTGATAGAGCCAGAGACTGGCTGTTCTCCTCCAGCCTCTGTGTGCAGGCTGGCGTGTGCTCCTGTTCATGTGTCCATATTCCACACGTTCCTACACACAGAGAGAGGGAGAGAAAGAGCGTGCACATCGCTTCCAAGGAACAATACTTGAGGCTGACATTTGACTAACACACACGTGTGTGTACACACACACACGTGCACACTCACAGATGTACACACAAATACACAAGAATAATTTCCAATGTTTCACACAACACTGGGTATGAGATTGAAGATTGCACAATAATCCATTAAATAGTTTATAAATAACAGGAGAAAGTAGCTTCCAAATAAAAAATTTAAGGACATGCAAGTGTCAATTTTCCTGATTTTATTGATACATATTGCATAGGCACGTTGAAATATCACACCGTGCCCCTAAAAGTATGTATACTAATTAATGAACAAATTATCTTAATGAAAAAACTTGCGGTGTTTGATATGGAAAAATTAACTACATTAGTTGAGTATTACATACTGTATATATGTGCTGCCATATGGTACTGTGTAAATGTGTACAACTAAAATTATAATTTCATATACACAGAATAACCAGTCTTCATTAAATCCTATGTTCGACTCAATTCCCAGTCACAATTCTCTCCCTTCAGGCCTGGAAAGTGCACTGAGCTGAGAGCCTGCAGAGGGGGACAGTGGGGGACAGTGTCCTACAAACCCATCAGTCCTGTGGCCCTTGGCAGGCCTCACCAGCTTCGTGTGTGATTCTAAGCAATGTTGGAGCCCCTTTTGCAGTGGCTGGGACAATACCCCTGGCTCTGCTTGTTCCCACGGTCAGAACAACGGCAAAGCTCCTCATGCCCCCACCCCTGAATTTGAAGAAGGTCCTTTGAGATCTCTGAGACACAGAGGGACCTGAAGTGCTCAGTATCCTCACAGCAGAATGTGTGAAACATTTGCACATGGGGACAACCCTTTCTGACTCCACCAACTGAAGGGAGGCGTTCTTTATTCTCTTTCCGGCTCACTGTGGCTTTGATGCTTCAGGATTCTTGACCTTAGTGAGAAGAGCCAAAGAAGACTGCCCGAAGGGGCCGGTGTCTCTGCATGTGGGTTCTACCCAGTGAATCTGGGGGTGCTGAGCAGCCCAGGAGATCCAAGGCAGGAGCTAAGTCCCATCCCCTCCCCCCAGGGCTCTTCTCACACACAGTCAGACCACCAGAATAAATGGGTTAAAGATATTTACATAGATCCACCCTGACTAGAGCAACCAAGAGAGGGTCTGGGGTCTATCACCTCTATGTGGGCTCTCCTTATCCACATAGCTGGAAAGCGTGCACTAGGTAGCCTAGACTCCCTGGAAAGCATATACAGGGGTCAAGGTTAGTGAACCCAGCATGTGCTCCCTAGTGAAGCCCTTGAGTCACTCAAGCAGCAGGCTTTCCTCTGCTGGTGACTCATCCTAGCTGAGCGCCTCTTGCTCTTTTCCCCTTCACCCTCCATCTGTCTGTATAAGGCTCACTGCGTCCTGCCCTGTATCTCCCTCCACAAACCTACCGACGTAATTTTCTTCTCAGTTTTAAATCTCATCCCCACAGTGTTCAAACTTCTGCAGTGTTGCTCAATTCAGCCAAGAGATAAAAACCAGACTCCCTGGGTGACTTCAGGACCTGTCTGTCCACCTTGACTCCCCCTTTGCAGCAATGCCAACTTGAACTGAAACACAAAACAAAACCAAACAAAAAGTTGCTATGTGCTTGTGTCAGCTGGAACCGACAAACCTCTGTGCTGTCCCCCAAAGCAGCCTGAAGAGTTTCTTTAATCTTTCAAGGACATCAACTCAGTAATATTGGATCCATCACTTCAACACAGGAAAGAATTTCAAAGGAAAGATAGTATAAATCAGAGTTGGGGCTTATTCAAGAGAGAGAGAGAGAGAGAGAGAGAGATTGATTTTATGGGAATCCCAGGACTTAAACTCGGGTTACCAAGCTTGCAAGTCAAGTGTCTTTACCCACTGAGCCATC